>NC_072736.1:100873795-100995178 GCF_026930045.1 Uloborus diversus
TTTGGATTTCTGTGAGTAGTTCTTAAATGGACCCAATTTCTTTCTGTGGACCCCTGAAGCATGGGCGGATTTAAGGGGGGGCAAGGGGGGTCAATGCCCCCCCAGTCTTGGGAGGACTTTATACATGGTAACAACACACCTTCAAAAATGTAAAAAGAAAAAATCATGATTTTTTTTTCTTTTTTTGAAAAGTTCACAAGTGAAAATGAAGAGAATAGCCACTTTCCTTTTCTGATGGGGGGGGGGGGGGGGCGGCACCATACACTGTGTTACAAAGAGTAAAGCTAAGCTGTCACCGGATTGTTAAAATGTGTTGAAAACGACTACTTTGAATTGAAAACCATTAGAGCAAGTATATGAGTGAAAATATGAGTAATCAGCCGTTATACTTAAAATAATCAACGACTGTTTCAACAAATTGGGTACTAAAACAAAGATTTTAAAAATAACGGATTTACCTATAAGCTAAACAAGCTATAGTTGAGGGCACCCGCTTTGTTAAAGGCCCCCAACTCTGGAAAATTTCATAATTTGTTCTTTAAAGAAAAGAAGAAAAGTACTTCCATTTTAAAGTGCTTGAAAACCTTGAAAATTTGGAAAAGTATGAATACGAACCATAAAAATTTATGACAAATAATGGGAGGTAGGGGGGGGAATGCCGAAATGTGTCAAATTTAGCTCCTTGCCACATCCTGCATCAAAAATATAAAAATCATGGTTCTCATGTTTCTGTAGCATATTACTTAAGATAAATTTTTGTGGCTCACATGTTTCATATATTGCTGTTTATTTGATCCCGAATGCAGTAATTTTTGGAAATTATTTTGCATTACTTGCGTTTATCTTACTTCTTCTGCCTATTGTTAATCTGTTTAGCCCAGAAGGGGGGGAAAAAACCACTTACTCTATTTTTTTTTCGTTTTTTGCACTTCTTGTAATTGAAAATAAGAAGTTGTTGTAATGAGAAATCAATAGTTTTTTTTTTTTTTAACTTATAATGTTGTTGTTCCTGATGCCCCTTGGAGCACCCAAGGTAATGAATAACGAAGGCGCTAATCCGCTTTTGAGGCTAACATGAGTGGCTTTCGTTTGACTGAGCCCCATTTTAGGTGGAAGTCCGACTTTTGCTCAGACATATAAGACAGACAGGGTCCGACTAACTAAAAGTGAGGCCGAAGACCCACAATAATTTGGAGGCCTCCTGAAGGCTATTAATTTAAAAATGTGTGTATTTTTTGTTTAGTTTTAATGCTATGCATAATTCTTTAAGTAATTTGGGGCCCCTTAGGAAGAGGGGGCCTCAGGTCCAGACGGCCTGCACGGTAATCAGGCCCTGAAGACAAATAGCACAATTCAGCTTTATTACAATACAAGGAAATCAGAAGAACACCCAGAGCAGTAGGCAGGAATCGAACCCATGCCTCTCTGCATGCAAGCAGTTGCTGAGCAACACCGCTCGGCCACCGAGGCCCCAAACTTAAAATAGTTGTTTCTTACGAAGTTAGAACAATACTGTAAAACAGTACAATCAAGTACTAAATTTCAGAGACTGGAAAGGCCAATTTAAGTGCCTTAAATAATTTTAACTGTTCTCGAGTCCTTGAAACGGATTAGATGAGTCTTTGAAATTCCTAAGCAAAGTGTGCTTCAACTTTATTTCTTATCAAGTGTATAAATTATGAATTGTCCAAATGGTCCTATTTTCTAAATCCATACACCATTTCTTTTTTTTACTATTGATCATTTTGTATTTAATTCCTTGTTGTATTTGTCGGTGGGTTGGATGCATGATCAAAAACTGATTGAATTGAACCGACAGCCAAAGTAAGCAAATAACAATGCACAATCTTCTATACTTTCTCGCTTTTTCTCTCTGAGAACTGATGCAATTGATTTGTCAACCCGAAAACAATTTTTACTGTGCATTATCGTAATTTGCAAAAGAGTATTTTGCTATCTGTCTCCGAGATTTTTGTAGTTCCAATTACCCCTTCTAAGACTTCAAAATGCAGAATTTTATATCTATTTTACAAAAATTCCTCCGGGGGAGAAACCCCCGAACCCCCTAAAATTCGAGATATTCTATTCCCTACTTAAAAGGGACTCCATTTTCCACTTTAGACCTTATGTATAATGCATGGGGAGTCTTATAATGCTTATGTGTAATGCATTTGCCACCGATAGAAAATATGACCAGACTACTAAAGAGACCCAAACCCTGAAATAGCTTAGGGGCACGCTAAATCTAAATCCAGCCAGTTGTAATCAAGACAACTAATAATGCTAAAAAAAAAAAAAAAATGCTGCCCCCCCAGGAACTCAGTTCTAAATCCGCCTATGCCCTGAAGGAAATTTTAAGTAGTGCCTTAAAGTCCCAGTTGCTTCTCCCTTCTCCCAACTAGTTAATAATTGACAAGCAAATTCAAGTCTCACAATGTGATGTTGTTTTTAATATTACTGAAGATCATGAATAATTTCTAACGAATTTATTAACATAATTGCTTTAGTTATGATTAAACGTTTATTGTTTTGTACATAATTAACTTATTTTAGTGCAATTAATACTTAGAGAAAAATCAATGTATTTGTATCTTAATAAAATGTGATAAATGTTGTTTGATTCACATTTCAGAAATATAAAATAAATTCATTGCATGTAGAAACATGGGTTAGTTTTACTGAAAACAAACAATAGTTTTCAGTAGCCTTTTTTACTGTTTTTATAAAGGGAAAAAAATCAAATTTGTATATAACTTCATGATTAAACAATTTTTTATTATAGTTGGGGGCAAAAAGTCTTTCTAGTCATATTACATGAATTTTTTAAAAAAAATACTACTTGAATACTTCTATATTTGAAGCAGTGAAAAGCAAAGGGATATAAGTAGACATGGGGTAAGTTTTGGGTAAAACGGCTTTAAAGTTGCGGGGCTTGGTAGGCTTTTATTGAACTAATTTTCTAAATCATGCTGTATAGCAGCACCTACAAGGGCTATTAGTACTATCTCTTACCCCATGACAGAGAAGAGGTTCACCTATCATTTGTAATGGCTATTTCCAATTTTTAATTTTAGCACTTACATCACTTTTGCTTCTCACTGCCTCGTTTTCTTCTTGTGTCCTGAAATTACAACACATATCAAACACAAAATGTTTCTTTAATATATAAAGTCAAAGCATTTTCTACTTGTAGCTTAATACTTTGCTACATGAAATGATTGAATATTGCCGTCACTAGAAGATGTGGCAACTTTAAATTATACTTAAAGTTAGTGCAATTAGCTAGAAAAAGAATAAAATACCAGTGCTTTAAGCAAAGTCAATAAGTCCAAGGTTAAGTTGTGAATTAGAGATAAAACTATGGTTGGCTCTCTCTGTTTAACGACTTTCTCTATTTAAAGACAACTTTTCACGGTCCCGGAAGCTCCAAGTTTTAAAAGCATTCTATTTAGGGACGATTTTTTGTGTTCCCTTGAAAGTCCTTAAATAGAGAGCCAACTGTATTTTGTTGACTATCTCCCTTGATATGTATATATGCAGATAATTTATGTACTAAAATATTTTACTATTTTGGTGAAATAAATGTTTGTACACAGATAGCAAAGAAAGTTGAAAATTTTAATGAAATCCTTTGAAATGTATTTTTTGAAAAAAGAAAAATATCAAAGCTATTTAGCAGTTCATTATGTTAAGTGTGTATAATCTTTATTGTTTTACTGTAATTATGGGAAAGAATTATATTTCAGAAGAAATCTGCTCAACTGTATTTTTTATTCAACTAGTTGAGCAATATTTATGTGTTACAATAAGTATCTGCAAAAATCACACTAGTCATTACAGTATCCCAAAGTGGAATGTATTTATTTAATTCTTGAAAAAGATTATTTGCACCTTGTAAAAGTTTTGTCTAAATAAAATTCGTCAAAGTAAAAGAGTTTTTTGGAAAAAAAAGGTACCCACAGTGTTTTATTTATTCTATCAAAAATGCAGTGAAGATATAGTGAACTTGTATCCATAAACATACTATAATTATTCTTGGATTATTGATATGGGTTTTAGCAAAGTTACCTTTTTGAATGGATTCCTGAAAACTAATTTATGCGTCCATTTCCGCCTGCTAACTGGCCTTTCCATCTCATCGGTGGTTAGACTGCAATTGTTTTCTGGACTTGTTATCTTTCGGTCCATCCAGCATGTTTCTGGCTTATTGGGCTGCAGCTCTGATGAAGATGTATGATTAACTGAATGGAACTAATGCATAGTTTTTCAATTTCTTCTGGGGTTATTCTATGATGTTCTTTTACATCTATGACCCATGCAGGAATGGAGTCCTTCATTTGCTTGCTAAAATTACCAAAATATGTGGTATAGGTTATGGGTCTTATTCAGAAGTATATGGTAGTTTATTAGTACGATTTAAGCAATGAAAGGAAAATTAAAAAATGATATAAAAAGCAACAAATTTTATTTCAAGGTTGCTTAAAAATTATTAAATTGTGTAAAAGTTAAATGTTACTTTTACAATGTGCCTTTTTGTTTCCGTCCACTAGTCATATTGTGCTTTACTAGAATATGTATTTTTCAATGAACGTATTTTTAAACATATCTTTTAAGATAATGCCTTAACTGTGTTATACATTGTTTTTATGAAGTTTATTTATTTATATGAAATAAAGTGTTGAAATTGTTTTTCTCATTTCTTGGTAAAAGAAAATTTGCCACACTTTTGACTTATTTGTTAATTTCTTTCTTATTGCAAGTAATTCTCTGCAATTACTTGCAAACTGTAAATTTTAAGACATTTGAAGGATGGAAATAGAAATGGATAAGTGCAAGTTACAGGAAGATTACTTATTAGTTAAAAAAAGTTTTGTTCAAAAAGGCATATATATATATATGATATTTTAAAATCTACTTTTTTAACATTAAAGCCAGAGAATTTTCTGGAGTAATAAAAAAATCCCTTTAAAAGTATATCTTAAACCTACTTTAAAACATTAAATATATTCATAGTCGTATACTAATTAACTCTACACAAATATTTGCTAGTTATTTTCAAAGAATTAAAAAAAAAAAAATCGGTAAAAAATATTGAATTACTAAAATAAAATACATTTTATTACAAAATATTTTATTTATTGGCTAGATTTTGATACAAGAAATATTTTTTAAAAAAGTTGCTCAGTTTCATTATTTTAAAACTTCGTAAAAGTTTTTCATGTATTGACAGCTCTTTCTTGATCTCTGATATTTTCAGTTTCATAATCTTCTTTCTTTTCTGGCTTTAGTCCTCGAACATATAATGGAGAGCACTGTCCTAAAACTACATCACGTGTAACACGAACTGTAATTATGTCAGAGCCAGGAATTTCAAACATTGCTTCTAATAAAATATTTTCCTGTAAAAATAGACAATTCTTTAAATGAGTGCATAAATTATTTAGAAATGTTTCTACAAGAATTAGAGGCTCATACCAACAATTTTAGCATACAACTTACTCATAAAATATAGCGGCAATACAAGTCTTTTAGAACTTTAAAAAGGTTTTTTTTTATACTATATTCAGTTTAACTTTCAAGAATTTTCAGAACATTAAGGATGTTTTGAAAATTAAATTACAGAAAATAACATTTTTTTCTTTGACTATCTTGTTTGATTAAAAACTTAATGTTTTTAAACATTCAGCAGGCTATTGAAATGAACCACTAAATTGGACTACATGTCAACTGACCTTAATTTTCAAATTGTTACACGCATTATCAATTTTAATAGATATACTGCTATTTGTAATGCTTTGGCTAAAGAGATAGAATTGAAGTAGGGTCATTTCATGGTACTTTAGACATTTATGTAGAGTCTGTAACGTGACCTTTTTTTGCCATAACTTTTTAATTTACTGCTTGATTTGCAAATTATTTTAATTTGAGTTGGTGTGTTGATAGGAAAAGCTCAAAATAAAATAATATGCCAATCAAACCGTAAATTAAAAAAGTTATGGCAAAAATGTTACGGACCTTGTTACGGACTCTACATAAATGTCAAAAATACCATGAAATGACCCAGTAGTGAAAAGCGAAGGGCCAAAAATTAAAAATTTGGAGATAAGCAGTACAAATGGTAGTTGAACCTCTCCTCTGTTTTGGGGCAAGAGATAATACTGGCAGGATTTTGTACAGAATGATTTAAAAACACTTTTCAATGAAAGCCTACCTAGGACTGGAACATTAATCACATTTTACTCAAAACTTGAATGTCTGCTTACATTCCTTTGCTTTTCACTTCTTCAAGTGTGTATGATATGGGACTCCTCATAACAACCTTAACTGAATGTTGTGACACTTGTACAAAGCAAAAATTCCTAAGTTTTGCAGAAAAAGAAGTTATCCTACAGTTGACAAAGTAGAAAAAGTTCTCAAGACAAAACTTTTTCAAATAGAAAGGTGGTGTGTCACTAGTTTGGTTTTTAAGTAAGTAAAAAGCATTAAATACAACACTTAAGAATTATTTTCTATGAAAAGTGTTCAAAGTTTTCAAAGATGGAAATCTGTCAAAAGACAGAGCGAACTGTTTAGTTAAGGGGAAAGGCAACTGCTACTTTTTAGTTTTTTTATCCTCTTCCCACTTTTAATATTGAAAATGTTACTCCCCTTTCTAAGATTTCATAAATTTATTTTGCTCGTAAGTTAAAACTTCCCCCATCTTTTTTTTCCAAAATAACACCACAGCCTTTAGTCTTCTAATTTTTTTAAATTTTTTGCTAACACAATTCCTAAAAAGATACGAATTTTTAACCATAGGAATTGCAATTAAAATTTGTCTGGTTTTTACTAACTACTTAGGTTGGTACTACTTAGGTTACTTTCTCTGTCATAAGACTTTCTGCCGACTCTGCATTTGTGTGATAGCACGTAAAGGGATTGGTGTAGTGTCTCATTAATATATGGTTCTTTGTTACTGTTCATCGATTGTGCCCATGTTTTTTTGAGCAATCACGATTGCTTATTGCTTTCATTTGACCGGCCGCCTCATGATGCTGCTCCTATAGCGAAAATCGTCTCCAGGTTGCATCCATATCCTACACACACGCTCATATATACACAACTACACACATGCACACAACCACCTACACACAAACACATACATGCATACATACAGACACACACACATACACACAACTACCCTCACACTCATGCCTGCACACAGACACAAACACACATGCCTACACACAAACACACATACCCCCCCCCCCCCCCCCACACACACAAACACACACACTCGTCATTGCGAAAAACATAATTTGAATTCAAGGTGACAAAATTCAAATTAATTTTTTTTTTACAGCCTCTCTACTTTAATTTACTACAAGCTCTTTTGCTGTCACGGCTGCATTTTCCAAAATTGCTTTTAAGTTTGAGTATACAAACTTGGAGTATTTAGAGCAGATTAGTGATAAATTTAAGATATTCTCTACTATCAATACAATATATTGCAACGAATGTGAATAACCGGATTTACTTATTTTTTGATTCAGATAAGTATAGGTAAGAGTAGGTTTGCCAACTTTTCATGTTGTGGAGTTTCTCCACAAAAACCGTCACCCTCCTCGAATCCACACATAAGTAACTTTGCTCTGCATTTCTTGCTAAAATTCATAAAACAAGCGTTTTAAAGCAATCATGCAAATGCTTATCTGAAGTTGATAAAAAGATGTCTTTCATAAAAGACTTGCAGAAAGCCAAAAAAAAAAAAAAAAAACTACTTGTACTTCCTTTCATTTCAATGAGTTATTAGTTATGTTTCTTTTTACAATGCACACAGACTAATCATTTCTTTTTATAATATTAAATTTTTTAATAACGTTCAAATTTTTTTTTTTTTTAATGTTTTATGATTTCAATGTATAATGACAGACATATGCCAAATGTCTATAATTACTTCAATTGCCCATATTGTCCGCACCATGCTAAACTAACGAATGTGAAAAATCACATTTTCCAAATTTGATGGTTTGCTGTTGTACTCAAAAACGGCTACCTATTGGTTATAACTACTTCAAACGATAGTTTCACACTTAAACATACCTATAAAAATAAACTAGAAGTTTACCAGTTTAAACTAGAAGTATGACATTTTGAAAACGTTTCATCAATTAAAAAATAATTACTTTCATGCTATTTTTCTGGATGATTATCAAAAATAAAAACAGATTTAGAAAAATGTCTTTTTAATTTTTAATAACGTTATGCACAAAACTTTTCTGCAAAATTACAAAATGCTCCTGAAATTATTCCTTTATGGTAGGCAAACTTGTAACATGTAAATATGTTTTAAATTTCAAAAAGTTTCATCTCAAATAAATTTCAAGACACAAAAACTTAAAGATAATGAAAAGTTTTTTAATACATTGATTTAAAGACATTCTATTAGCTTGGTTTGCTTAAAATGTATGAAATAAAATAAGAATATAATTTCTTAATTACAACACTCAAAAATTGCAGTTGATATTAATATCTTTATATTTGGTTGGGAGTGGGGGCAATAAAATTTCAATTAAAAAATTGAAAGAAAACGAAATAGGCCGTATAACAGCATGGTACAAATAGCTTTTAATGTATTGCCTATATTTATTCTTCTCTTAATTTTTAATTTAAATTTTATTGGCTACTTTATAGTAACCTAGAAAAAATATATTAAGATCAAATGCAATTTTTGAGTAGAGCATTGCAATAAAAATCATATACTTATTTTATTGCACCCCTTTTGTACAAACCAAGTTTATAAAAATAGTCTATGTTAAAAAAGCTTTTTTATATCCTTTTATAGTGTCATAATTCTGAACTGAGTAAGTTTACATTTTATTTTTACCTATGAAAGAAAGGTGTATGAAAAATAAAGAAAGAAAATTAAATCAAAAATTAAAAAATTAATTAGAATTTTTGGCATCTTGAATTCAAATTATGTTTTTCGCAATCACGAGCGTGTGTGTGTTTGTGTAGGCACATGTGTGTTTGTGTAGGCGCATGTGTGTGTGTGTACGCAGTGCTGTGTGTGTATGGGTGTGTATATGTATGCATGTGTGTGCATGTTGTGTATGCAGTGCTGTGTGTGTATGTTCGTGTGTGTGTGTAGGCGTGTGAGTTTGTATGCGCATGTGTGTAGGTAACCTGGAGACGGTTTTCGCTATAGGACCAGCATCGTGAGGAGCCGGTTGACGGTGGTGCTGGTGGGAAAATAAAATGATAGCATGCCAAAACAGTCAAATGAGAACAATAAGCAATCGTGATTGCCCAACAATTAAAAACTAAAGATATTAATAAAAAGAGAAAATTACCATTATAGCCCTAAGACCACGAGCTCCAGTCTTTCTTTCCATAGCTGAGTGAGCAATTGTTTTCAAAGCGTCTTCAGTGAAAGCAAGCTCAACCTAAATGAAATAAAATTTTATGAGCCAAAAATATTGATGAAAATTAACCACTAATGCACTCAAAGTAGTTCATAGAGGCATTGCTAGTTGTTGCACATCAATAATATTCAACAGCAAAAAACAAAAGTAGTTTTCAGTTATAATTAATTTGATTCATCATTAATTGCAAAGGGTTAGTGTAAAAACATTTTTAAGCATAACATAACACCTAGGGTGGTCCTAAAAAACTTTTTTCAGTTAGAGTCCAGGACACCCCCTATTTTTTTAGATTTACTAATAGTATTATGCTGTAAAAGTTTTAGTTTCTTATTCAAATTTTAAGAGGGTGCTCAATGACCCCTTAATTTAACATTAGCCATAGCATAGACAGGGGTCTGGCCAGGGGATATTTGGGTCCGTTAACAGACCCTTCACAAAAATCTGACAACCAAAACGGACCTTTCACAAAATCCCGATCAAACAAAACGGACCTTTCACAAAATCCCGATCAAACAAACGGACCCTTCACAAAATTCTGATAAACAAGATCGGATCTGTCACAAATTGTTTATTGAAAGAGCAAATCTGATAGCAAAATAACGCATATTTCTCTGTATAAACCGATAATTTTTGGAACCTTTTTTTAAGTCAAATTAGAGGGATCAGCTTATACAAAATCAACTAATTTTGAAAAAAAAAAAAAAAAAAAAAAAAAAAAAAAAAAAAAACGGCACTCTTGGTATGCTTCTGCAAGCGATAAATAATTGCTACTGCCAAATAAATATAATGGTTGTTTGTTTTATCACAGCTAATTAGCAGCGGTGTTGTAAACTTTTCTGAAAAGGCATTGGTAAGAACTTTTCTCCGCTTATGATTTAATAAACAATAATATGTATCTGCGAAATGAACTTAGAACTGCAAAGGGATAGTAAGGGTGAGGAATCTGATGATCGCTTCAGATAGGGTTACCAACTTCAAAATTATCACCACTTAGCGTCTGGCGTTGAACCTTTATAATGACGTGATTAGAAAATATTCTCATCATTTTGCCAGCTTGTCAATATTTGCGTTTTTACGGTGCGGTGCGATGGTTAATTGTTAGTTTGGGAGAAAATTATATGGGTTTTGATTTTTTGATGCTAACAAGGATGATTAACTTTAAATAAACTCTTTTAATTACCGTTTTTTTTTTCTTTAGATGTCTACATTTTGAAAAATGCAATCTTTTAACATCCGATATGAGAATCACATTTTGTTCTTTTTTCAAGCTAACTTCGCTTTATTAGGATTCAAATAAATGAAAAGTCTCTTTATTTCTGCTAGAACTCTCATTTCAAGTCTTTAAAGCAAAATTCCATTTTCTGTTATGAGTCAAAAATTAAAATGCTGAATAGATGGTTTATTTTATTTTATTTTTTGGGTCAACTGTGTCCACAGATATTAATGATATGTTTATCATAGGACTCTAAAATGCAATTTAAAAATAATTTTATCAAAAATATTTCTTTTACAAGCCGTTTTTATACTTTTGATGCCTTCATTTTGAGAATTGCGATCTCTTTGCATCCGCTATGGGAATTCGAATTTTTGATGCTTATTAAGCTTTGTTAAGAGGTAAACAATTGAAATATCTTTTTATTTTTTGTTAAAATCACGGAATTTATAAGTTTTAAACGAAATTCTGTGCTTTTTAAGAGTGTCTTGGGTCAAAAGGTTGAATGCTGAACCCTATTCTGAATTTTATTTTATTTATTTATATTTTTGTTACAATTATTTTAAGTACTGTACAGAAATATATCTAGTATAATTTAACATAATGTAGAATGGTAGATAAATATTGATACTTGAAAGAGCGATGCCCCCCCCCCCCCCCTGCCAAATATCAGAAAAAAAAATCCAGAATGATTTTATCGACGTAGAAGAGGAAAACACTCAACTTTAAGTTTAATTGATGCAGTTTGTGCCATCTCTAAATTCTAAAATTTCGTTTTAACAAAAAAAAAAAAGCGAAATTTTTTGATTTTTCACAAAATTAATTCCTTTTTCACAAAATTATTTGATTTTTCACAAAAAATGGACCCTGTGAAAAATCCTGGACAGACCCCTGATAGAAAATGTCTTTAAATTTAGAAACATTTCCACAGCTGTTTTTTTATAAATAATTATTTTAATACAATGTATATTGCTAGTGTATATTATGATATGTAGCATTGTTTTTTCAGTACAATGTATTTTTTTAATCCCTCTCCCCTAGTATATTACTATCCACAAGTCTAAGTCCACTAGAGCCCCCTACATCATTGTAAAATAACTTTTTTCATACACTAATGCCTTAGTTGCAATAAATTTATTTAAAAACTAGTGGCACCCGCACGGCTTCGCCCGTAATAGAAAAATTAAAGGTCTTTTGGTTCGCTTGTATATTTACAAATAATGTATGGTGAATTTTCTCGCCAATTGGCTTGTACCGACGTTACAGTTCCACGTTATGATAATTTCGTATCTCGCCAATTGGCTTGTGCCCATGTTACGATTCCACGTTATGATAATTTCGTAATTTATGATAGTTTTTTTTCTTAAAATTGGAATAAAAAAAGAACCACATCGAATTTTCGAAAAATCGCTTCGAGGTGCACACCCCCATGCTACATACTAACTTTGTGACAAATTTCATGAAAATCGGCCGAACGGTTTAGGCGCTATGCGCGTCACAGACATCCTACAGACATCCTACAGACATCCTCCAGACATCCTCTGGACAGAGAGACTTTCTGCTTTATTATTAGTAAAGAAAAGGCACCTACTATTTTAACTGTACTCACTAAGTAGAGCTATTTTTCTCCTCTTTGGATTCTATGCTGGTGACATCAATTGCTGGTGATAAAAAAAGGATACATAACTTTGAGTAAAATTTCTGAATAATATCTATCAGTACTAGGAAAAATGATTATGTATGGCTCATTTAATCTGGAAATACGGAAAAAATTTCACTTTAGTAGGATTGTGGGCACTTGGAACAGTTTAGCGGAAGAGGCTGTAATAAGTAAGGGGGTAAATAACTTTAAGAGGACCATTGATTTTCATAACTAACCAGGATCTTTCTAGCTGGGCTCAGAACCTGTTAATGGTTATCACATTTGTATTTGAATTTCCAAATGAGAAAAATACAGGCGCACGTCCGCCATGAGGAAGAGATGTAATGCAAAACTTCATTTATTTTCACCTTACCAAGAAGTGCACAATTAAAGACAGCACTGTCTAGTATATGATCAAATTTTGCCATTTTGGGAAAAATTCAGACTGCCAAGAATTCAAAAACAACATGTATCAAGGGAGGCCTAGGATTTAAATAAAAAGCAGGCAAACTTAATGAAGCATTGAAACAGAAACAAACCAAGAGATCAGGTGAATCAAAAGCCTGGATCAATTGTTATGCCAACTCGAAACAACTCGTAAAAAATTATGAGGATAGGCAGTTCCTCAAATTGCAACTAGATTCAAGGGAAGGATGCATTGGTGCTTTAGATAAATGATCGACTATCCATGAAAAACAGTCAGAACAATCAGAAAAACAGCGAATGAGTCTCATCCGCATCAGTTCATGTACCTGCTCCTTCATTAGAAGCATCCTTTTGAAATGATTTCAGAGAACTTTTGAATCTTTGTCTTGGTGGTTGGAATAAATGTTAAAACTTCCATTAAAAGCCCAGGTGCTCTTCATATGGCATGTTGGATGGACAGAGTAACTTATTCCTTAAAAATATAATTCTTTTAAATTGGATATCCAAATGCAAATACAAATGTGATGATCAGCAACGGGCTCTGGGCCTAGCTAGGCTGGTCCTAGTCAGTTTATTAGTCCCCAATGAAGATCAATGGCCCTCTTAAAGTTATCTACCCCCTTACTCATTACAGTCTCCCGCTAAACTGTTCCTGGTGTCCATAACTCTTCTAAAAGGAAAATTTTTCCTAATTTCCAGATTAAATGAGCCACACATAATCATTTTTCCTAGTACTGATAGATATTATTCAGAAATTTTGATCAGAGCTATGTATCTTTTTTTTTTATAATCAGCAGTTTGAAGTCACCAGCATAGAATCCAAACAGGAAAAAAATGTCGCTATTAGTTTACAGCGATATGGTTACAGTTAAAATAGTTGGTGCCTTTTTTTTAAAATAAATTTATTGCAACTAAGACATTAGTGTATGTATAAAAGGTTACATTTTAAAACAATACAGGGGGCGCTAGTAAACGTAAACCCTTGTTTTAGTCAAATTTTGCAAAATTTGAGGCATTTTGGCAAAATTCAACACTCTTGGGGGACCTCTAAATATTTACGTAGAGTTATAAAATTTTACCAGAGGTTTAATGTCCACCATAGTAAACTTTTTAGAGGGTGAGACTTTCAACTTTTGAAAGACCGTGTTTTTTGGGACACCCTATTGAGGGGTGTCCTGTTATCTAGGAGAAAAATTTTTTTTACATGTATTTTCAATCACCCTAAAAACACCATTTTAAAAAGTATCTTTGACAAGGATATTTGCTTGTTTTAAATCTTCATTACTATTAGCAGTATAATTTTTTCAAGCAATAAAAATCATCTCTATACAACAATATTTTTAATAGACTTTATAACTCTGAGCAAAATTCAACAGTATTGTTTGCAAAAGGAAAAGTAATCATCTTTAGCAACACACTTAAAACATACTCCTGTTACTATACTTTTAACTTTTTAGGAATATGTATTCAAAGACAATTTAAGAATTAATTCATGTTATTGGTGATGTAAAAATAATGTTAATTTTAAAAAAATCTGGTAACTTGAAAAATGATTATTTGCCTTTGCACGCAAAACATACACACTAAGAGATCCAAGTATTTAAAATACATACCTTATCCATTGTAAATAGCATTTTGAACTGAGGAACTAGTGCATTTTTTGGCTCTGTTAAAATTTGAACTAACATTTTTTCATCCAAGCTATGGAGGGGCACAACAACAGGAAATCTTCCCACAAATTCTGGGATCATTCCAAATTCAATCAAGTCTCTTGATTCCACCCAGCGTAGCAGAGCATCTTTTTCTGCATTATCATCTGCAGCAGTAGTAGTGGTAGTGAAATTTGCAATATCTGCTGCAGAAGCAGCTCTTCTGCCAGGTGATTCTGACACAGGTGCACCAAATCCCAGATACTATAAATAAAAAGTAAACAAAAGGGGTACTCATCAGCGGAACTTATTCATAATGATATACATAACTTACTATACATAGGCTTATACATAAGCCTATATTTTTTGTTCTTGGAGCAATTTCGTAAAAGGATAGAATGTATTTTAATTGTTTAAAACTCACTTGTTCACTCAAACTATCCTAGAAATACATTCCTGTTTTAAATGTTATTGAAAGACTGGCCTGCGTAAACCCCTAGAGCGTATAGAAATCCCCAAGTGACTAAACACCCAACAAGTCAATCACGTGTTTCGCCCATCGGCGGACGTCATGTCAGGCCTCAAGAGTTGAGGATTTTTCTGCTGGTAGCAGTCAAAAAAGTAAATTTAAGAAATAGCAACAGTTAAAGGATTAACTGTGGGTTGCTTTCAGATGCAACAGATGTAAATTTTGACGACGTCACGTCATTGCTAGGGGGTAACTGAGATGGTTTAAATAGACAGGGTTCATACTTCATTCGGATGAAAAAATTCCATGACTTTTCCAAGACTTTTTCATGACTTCATAAAAAAATTTCATGACCTTTTTACGTGAAGAGAATAGTACTATTTAATTTCAAACTGGAAATTTTTTGAAAATGAGCATTAGCGAAACTTCTACGTGAATGCTTCTACCTCATCAAAGCACTTACTGATGATCGAAAAAATATCAGTGTACACCTAAAAACTAAACTATTCTTATTTGTCTTCATCATATGACTTTTAGTAAAGTTAGTAAAACTACAGTGAATGAAATATAACGGTGCTTAAATGTCTAATAATCTTTATAAACAGGTTGAATGATAATGAATGGGACAGAGGTTGAATGAGTCATTACTAAGTTTCAATACATTTGCTTCAAAGGTTGCCTAATAGCACCAGCATTGCATTTAAGCATACACATAGCTTGACAGTATTTTGGTTCATTAAAGAAAAGCCATTCTTTAGTAAATTCATGTTTCTAAACCAGATATTTATATTTAAAAAAGGAAAAATATTCAGTAGCGAGTAAATCTTCTGATTCAAATGTTCTTTTTTACTTATTTGCATTTTTAAATGCATATAAATTAGTAGGTTCAGAAATTCCTGAACATAGGGTTTGATTCCTGACATTGAACATAGCAGTGGGTCGCATATGGAGTTCTGTGGGCCGTATGTTGGGCTGTTTTAGAGTATTAGAATTCCCCTATTTCTGTGTTTTATCACCTGACTAAAGATCTTCATTTTCTAAAAGTTTCAACAAATTGAGATAAACTCTAATAAATTTAGTAATAAAGTTTTTACGAGTGATAAAAACAAACTGGGATGCAATTGAATTGCATTTTTTTAAGTGGGCGTGGCAAAATAAAAAATGTGCAAGTTCGGTACTACAGAATATAAAAAGTCTTGAAAATAATGGTAAATGCAAAATGAGTGATGTCCAAGCAGTAAAATGACATTGCAAAAAAAAAAAAGACGAGCGGCTGCTACGAAGTGGATGTAACCAGATTTCAAAATTCAGAATTGTTTTTGGGATCGTTCAATTTTCCAGTTTTAATATGTAAGACTGTTAAATCATTCAATATTTCTGATACTCTTTTAGCAACTGTTACTTTCTCTTTGCCCAGGACATTTTTCCATGACTTTAAATAATTTTCCATGACTTTGAACGAAAATTTCAATTTTCCATGACTTTTCCAGGTCTGAAATTCACTAAATTTTTTTCCATGACTTTCCAGGATTTCCATGACCCGTACGAACCCTGATAGAAAGTCAATCAATCAATCGATCTCTTATGATTTGCTTCTGTTCTGCAAACGGTGCGTTTTGATTTGAGCGTTTGTGCTCAATGGATTGATTTATCCACGCAGAGGACGTGGAGGTTTTCAGATATGTTGAAACAAGATTCAATAGCCTGCTAAAAGTGCAGGATGTTCTAAAACTGTGCCCTACAAGAAACGAAGGTGTTTTTTAAGGAATATAAATTTGAAGAGTTGATGTTTTTTTTAAGTATTAGGCCTAACAGGGCCGGAAGGTTTGTCTGGCATATATTAGATTTCAGAGCCGGTCGGACTGGATTGAATCCACTATATGGTGAGGCTGCCTCTGCTAGTGGAAGGATCCTGTTTTGCTTGAAGCTGGGCAGATAATTTCCTGTGCTGCCTCTTCAGTGGCATGGGTGTGCCTGGGATTGATTGACCATGGATTCTGGTCTGCTGTCCACGAGTGGACATTTTCAACTCGTCTGAACATCCGACAGATGGATGTTGCCTTCGTTGTTATGTGTGCCAAGTTTAAAGTATGGACTTCCAGTGGTATGATTATTTAAAATAGTTTTTTGGACAGCTACCATCGTTGTGGCATGGCGTAGGGTAAATTTTTAAAAATATTAGGAACGTTTTAGAACTGTTGATGCTTTTTTTCAATAGAATCTTGTGATTTTTCTCTGTGATATTTGTTTGTTGGGGGGGGGGGGGGGATATTATTATATTTGACTTGTCAATAGGGGATGTGCTTTTTTATTAATCTTTGATTGTTTTTGCCTATTTACATTTTACACATATTTTGAATAAAATGTTATTTAAATTGAAATTCAGTTTCCATTGCTTCATTCCTCCTGAACTTACCATTCCACATCCGTTGGTCTACCTTTTAAGGCCAACACATAAACCTTGACGCTTTTACAAATATTTTTTGTTCTATTACTACTCCTTTATAAAATTAGGCATTAGATTATATTTTAGCTTTTATATATCTCACTGAGAACTACATGTAAGTTTAATGTACTAAGTGCACAAAAGTATTGCTTATTTCAGCATTGGCTGTACAAGTTTGCATTTATTCTTGGTCAGTAATTCTCAATAGCATTTCAGTCTGGGATCAAAAAAATATTCAAGCAATAACATATAGAAAATATTGAAAAACAAACATATAGAAAATTTCAAATGCATTAAACTCTCCAAGAAATATTAAGTTGTCAAAAATTAATTAAACGAAATTGTTTTAAATTAGCACCAAGAGTAACTTGTTTATCATTAAACAATTATTTTAAAACAACTTACTTAAGTTACTAGTCTATACTTGAAATTATTGTTTGATTTCCAATTTACATTAAGGGTTTTAGACAAATTAATTCATTAACAAAAAGTCTCCTTGTTTTAGGTATTTTTAACAGTCAATAATATACTACCATTAGTGCTTTGATATCTTTTAAACTACAACCATTTGCACTTTTAAGCCATTAAGAAATTAATAGCTTAATGTTACTTTTATGAGATGGTTATAATCATGACCAGATTAAGGCTTGGGCACATGGAGCACGTCCCCAGGGCACCAAAGTTTGAGAGGCATAAAATCTGTAGCTAACATTTAAAAATGTTTGAGAAGTTTCAATGTTTGAGTAGTCACTATAACAAGATGTAAGCCGACGCATCAGCTCAAGATCAGCCATTTTGGGATTGGAGGGCATGTTTGAGTGGTTGTCTTTTCTGGCAAGATATTGCATTTGGTGATTTTTTTACTGTGAGCAATCATTAGCGGCACACACATGAATTGTTTATTAAATAAAATATTATTTTCGGTAAAACCCAAAACTTTGTTCTGGTAACTCTAGCTCTGCAGCAATGAAAAATCTGATCCAAAATGGCTAATCCTAAGTTGATACGTCGACCTATATATATATATATATATATATATATATATATATAGCGGCTCTAGCAAGATGTAGACATTAAATCCAGTAAAAAACATTTTTTACATATACCAAACATTCCAGGATTAACACTATATTTACACAATTATTACATTTAAAAAGTATAAAATAGATACTTCTGATATTACATCTTTTTACAATAGGACAATCTTGTCCTATGAATTTAAGAAATCCCCACATATTATTAAAAATCTCTTTTGCACTCCACCTTTTGTTGCTAAATTTTTTAATGCCATGCCTCCCAGATTTTTATCTTTTAATGTTAGAAGCTATGGATGAAATAGAATTACCTTTTCATTTTTTCTTCGACTAACAATTCTATCAAGACCATTGAAAGCTCCTGATGCAACAAATAGTATGTTTGTGGTATCTACGACAACCGTTTCACCACGTAATTTTCTTGAATTCCTTTCTGGAACACTGACTAAAGTTCCTTCAAGCATTTTTAACATTCCCTAGGAAAAAAAAACATTATTAAGAGGGGAAACATCACTTATATAGAAACTTTTTATGAATTCAAAGTTGTACAAAGTAAAAAAAATATTATTAAGAGCGGGGGGGGGGGGGGGGCACCTCTTACATACAAACTTATCATGCATTAAAAGTTGTATTTTTTCACAAATACTTAATACATTATAGTTATTAGAAAATATACTAGAATTACTTCTTTAACTGAAAGAAAATTTCATTTTTTAATCACTATAAAACATAAACTATGCAACTAAATTTATAGTAGTATGTTTTAAAAAAATGTTTACTATAGGGTCATTCTCCAGAAAATGTAACTTTTGAACCCAAATATTTTTCAATTTCAAAGCCTTATGTTTTCTTTTTTCATTCTTACACAAAAGTATTACCTACTAAAAGTAACCATAAACAATGGCCCAGCTAAGTTCCAATTATTTTACTCATAAATAAAAAATTTTTTAAAAATGCCTTGTTCACAGAAATAAAAAAAAAGAAAAAAAACTTTTAATATTTAAAAATGAGGCCAATTTAATATCAAAGTAGTAATTTTGTTAATTGTGCAAACAATCAGATATTTTAATGATGAGTGGGAACGTAAAACGCTAATAAATGGACTTTCTCACTTAGACTATAATTCCAGGCTTAGAAGGCTAAAAATGTACAGTCTTGAGCAAAGAAGAGACCGAGGGGACATGATTCAGTTGTTTAAATTTATTAAAATGAAAGATGTTACGGGGCTGAAGTTTAGCACTGAAAACAGGACAAGGGGTCATTGTTTTAAGCTATTTAAATCTCAGGCTAACATGGATGTTAGGAAAAATTATTATTTTAACAGGGTAGTGGAACCTTGGAACAGTTTACCAGAAGAGGTGGTAATGAGCAAGGGAGTAGATAGTTTTAAGAGGGCCACTGATCTTCACGGGGGATTGTAAATTGACTAGGACCAGTCTAGCTGGGCCCAGAGCCTGTTGCTGGTCGTCACTTTTGTATTTATAATATTAAGCTCTCTTAGTTAAAGTACAAATCTATGTTACAAAATAGTATTTAGTAAATTTGAGGATATACTGGCAATTTATAATTTTGGTAGAATGCCTATTATTGATGTATTTCCCCTCCATCATTTATTTTTACCTCAGAAATAATGATATTGAAAAGGTCAGTCACAAAGGTGAGGAATTTTCCATTTATATAGGCCTAATAGATACATTTTTAAGGGATTTTTTTTTCTTCCTTGCTACAATCTACACATGCTAAGCATATGAAAAGTATGTTCACTTATTTTTTTGCATTAATTTACATCCCTGAAATTCAAGTTCACAGAGGTAAGAAGTTAGAATAATCACACTTAGTTTTTAAAGCAAAATCTATCTTCTTGTTTTTCCACAAAAATCTCACAACTTCAACTATGGCTAAAAATAAACAAGGGGGTTCCTTTGTATCATGGAAAATAAAATTTGATGTCATTTCTGCCATGTATGTTAATGAGGAATGGCATTTTGTGTTTAGGAAACGGAAGTAAGAATTTATTGCGTGGCACAACTTCTTGTTCTACTAAAACAAACTAAAACACAACATTAAAAAATGAAATATACTTAAACAATTAGTATTTGAGACACTTGTGAAAGGAATAATAAATAAATAAGTATATACTTTTAATTAAACAAGTTATTAAGCAACATAAACAGTCATGCCAGGTGTGTGACATGCCACGGAGGTGAGAATTCACATGTTGTGAACCAAAAATATACTAAAACAAAAATTATTATAAAAAAAAATGTTAGCAGGTTTAAATAGATATATTTTTGATGAAATTAAAAAGCATTGCTAAATCAATTGTGTCTCAAAGTTTATACTGTAAAAGCCGTATGACAGAAAAGTTACACTTTTTGAAGAGTGACCCTATTACAGAACAAACTCAAATTGTCTGTAAGATAATTTTAAAATTAAGAATTTTTTAAATACTTTTTACATTCATTAGATTATTTACAATTTAAAAAATTAAAAGAATTTTCAAAATTTTTCTTAATTATAAAACTTATTCAAACCTCATTAAGTTACTCATGTCCAAAATTATTTTTATGCATGGGGGGGGGGGAGGGGGGGGGTGATGATGATCTTTTTCCAAAAGACAACCTAGTTGGTAAATTAGTATGATCGAATTAAGATTGATAAATAGATTCTAGACTTTTTTTTTTTTTTGCACTAAATATGCATGAAACGTACGTAACCCCTGAACAATGAATACACAATTGAATTCACAAAGAAAAATTCCTTTTCTATAGCTGTCTTTCTATGCACTGAAGGGATTCCTAATGAAATAAACTCATACCTGCAAATTTAATTGCAAAATTGTATTTTAAAATTTTACATGTGTTTCTTCAAAAATCTGTCAAAAAGTTTAGAGAATAAATTTTTTATGTGCTGACCTGCTGAACACCTTCTCCACCAACATCACGTAACTGATGAATCCCAGGTACAGCACCAATTTTGTCAACTTCATCAAGAAAAACGATACCTAATAAAGTAATTATTTGAAGAATTTTAGACTCAATTTGACAAAAGCACTGCAAAACAAAATAGGTTCTTATTACTTTGAAGCAAAATTTTGTACATTAGGAATAGCCAATAGAAAAACGGTCATGCAAATTACTTTCATAAGAAACTCATGAAAAATTTGTTCTCATGTACCAAGTTAACAGGAGTTCAGATGCAAAACATTCCATTAAAAAAGCAACAATAACCAAAAAAAGGCCAGATTTTTATTTTAAAGTCATCTCAATATTTAAAATCCATAAGATTTTAAAAAAATGTTAATGATTATGGGGCCAAATCTGTTCAGAAAACCTTTGCTCAAAACTTTCTTTGTTCACCTATCTACAAATAAGCATTAGTTCTGCTTTGAACAATACTTGCTTCCCAGTGAGAAACATTCGAGTTCAACAACATGAATTCAAAGATCCCTTGTTTTAAGTGTAATTTTTCTAATAACAGCCAAAATGTTTGTTTGTTTTTTCCTGATAGCGGTGAAAAAAATCTTTAAAATAATGTTTTACTTGCGAAGTTGATGAAGTATAATGGTTCCCTTTTTGATTTAAATGTAACAACACAATTGCAGTTCAGAATCTTGCCCTTAAGAAGTTAAGATTTTTTCATGGACATTTAGATCAGAACTCTGTTGAAGAAAATAAGTCATCAAAATGACATTTTTTGGTCCATGGAGGTTTGAACTCATGGCCTTCACATTATTTGCATGATGCTTTAACTAACTGGACCAATGGGCCTCCACTTTGAGAAGCTATACATTAAAGCAGTGTGCATTAAAAGACAAAATAAAACTGTTTTTCCCCCGACAAGACAGCCACAATGTGAGTGTCTTCATGGACACTAAGCTGATTGATGATGCATCAAACTACTTTATCTAAGTGTCAAAAAATTTAAAAAAAAAAAAGCCCACACTAAATAATTCAATTAACCTTTCCTTTTCTTATAAGTTGAGCTTTCTTATTCTGCTTTTTTAATAGTAATGTAGTGCTTTCTTCTAAATGTGAAAGGCACAATATACTAGTTTTTTGCACTTTTTTTCAACAAATTATAAATAAACAAAGCATACAATGAATAATAATAATAAAAGATTTTATTTAAAAAAAAGTTTATAAATTGATGATTTGAATGGGAAAAAAGCATAGAAAACTGTCTCATTTGCAAAGTTCAAAAACTTTCAAGAGTCTAAAATTCCAAATTCAATGCTTGCTTAAATTCAGCCTGGAAATTATTTTTTATAAAACAAATTTATTTAATTTAGAAAAAAATATTTTAATTAAAAATTACCTTAAAAATTCACAATGCTAGAGTTTGAAGACACCACCTAGTAATGGTTTGAAAAAATTGGCCAAAGAGGTAAAATATTTCAATTATGCAAGTACAAGGCAGATGTCTCATCAAACAGGTGATATCCTCAGTAAGTGAGTAGGTCTTGGTTTCACTTCTTTCAGCCACCATTAACCTTAACGAGAGACTGCAGTGTTTCCTATAGTTCATTTTAATTGTAAGTTACGATAATTCAAATTTATTTTACCTGCGTATGGGCCATTAAACTCAACTTAGTGGTGCAACAGCCCAGAAGGGCCAAGGTCTACTGTGTCCTGCTTAGTTTCATGACCAAGGCATCTGGTTTGCAAGCCAGATGTTCCGCTTCGGTGGTCAGCCAAATGCAGAACTCCCAGGGTTTAATCCCTAAGCACACTTGGTACTCATTTTATCAACTCACTGAAAGGTTGAAAAACTAGAGTTGAAAAAACAAATCAAAGACTGCATCACTATTTTATTTCTCCAGTTTCAATCGTTACTAGTTAGGCAATCCACAGCATTATATTTTGAGTCAATAATATTATTTCTTCCACAGTAAATATAAATAAATAAGTTAACATCTTATTGGTCAGAACTGAATATTAGAGAAAAAAAAAAGGCTGAGGGATAAAAACCACAGCATTTTAACAACTTACAATTTAAGCTTACTGACTTTTTGAATTTTTCAAATACAACTTTGAATAGCAGCAAATGATTTACCCTGCTGAGCTTTATCAATATTATAATTAGCATCTTGGAGAAGTTTTGCTATCACAGATTCAATGTCTTCACCAACATAGCCTGCTTGAGTTAAAGTTGTGCAATCACAAATGGCAAAAGGAACATCCAAACAGCGAGCAATTGTTTGAGCAAGCAACGTTTTTCCTGAAAAAAGGAATAGACAAAGAAAAGGTTTAAAAAGTGAAACAAAACAATTAAAAATGTTTAAAAAGTAGGTGGGAAATAATAAGAAATAAATAAAGCATCTAGTATGAAAAAACTAAACAGCAGTTTCCATTAAAATAACATATAAACAAAGCCATTTAAACAGGGCTGTTAAGGTTTTCAATAGAGATGTTTGGTTTTTGAGATTTTGTTTGAAATCCTTAAGTACTGAGCTTTACTGATGAAAACCATCAATTTATTAAATCTTTTACAGATAAAACTTAACATTTTGACTAGAATATATTTTTTTGGCTAGGCAATCTGGAATGGAACTTTCTTTCATCCATTTGCTGTGATTATAAAAAATTATTGCATTGGGGAAAAAACAAGAAAAACAAAAAAAAAAAGAAAAGAAAAACCTTCTCTGCTCTAAATCTGGATGTCATTTCTTGTTCTATATGTATAACTGTACCAAAATATAAAAAAACTTTTTTCTTTTTTTTTTTGTAGTGGATGGTTTTTACAATATTTAAAAAAAAAAAGTTCAAAGTGATCAATTTTAGTATTTATCATCATGTATATTTCTTTTTACTCAATAATTTTTAAGAATAAAAAATGACTTGCATCTGCAATGATAGTAGCAATAACAAAAAAGTGCCTAAAGAATGAGTTAAAGTGCTTATAAAATTAAACTGTGCGGCAAAAAAACCCCTTCAAAATGCTTTTGACATTTTGTCAGCTGATTCTTATGTAAAATGACCCCCTGAATCCGAATATGACCTCCGTTTTCCTTCTATATGTACCATTTTTTTTAAAGGTCTACCAAGTTTTTTTCAATTTTCCTTAGTTTTATAGCAATTATTATTATTATTATTATTTTTTTTTTTTTTTTTTTGGAGGTTTAAAGAAGCTTTATATTAACTGCTAACATAGTTTGGGTGGGCAAGAGAGGTTCAAAGTTCAAGATCATGGACACTGATAGCAAAAGAAGAGACTTGGGGGGGGGGGGTTATACCCCCTCCCCCCAGATATTAGAAAAATCAAGAAAAATGATCTTTTTATTCTGCTTTTTCAAAAAAGATGTTTTTTTATGAAAAATTCAGTGCAGAGTAAGAGAATAAAACTTGCTTCTAATGACTCCCATGTCCAAAATAATTTTTGTGATGTAAAAAAAAAAACTATCGTGAATGTCGCACATTGCATTCGAGTTAAATTGCAAGTCTTCATTCAAAAAGATACTCTTGTGGCTGATTCTTATGTAAAATGACCCCTTGTTTCTAAATACGACCACCTTCCCTCCCATCACATTCCCCTTTACAATATTGGGTGGTGGTTATCCCCCCCCCCCCCCGAATCATCTTCCCAAGTCTCCCTTTTTGTTATCAGTGCTCATGCTTTTGAACATTGAGCCTTTCTTGCCCTCTAAAACAATGTTAGCGGTTAATATAATGCTCCTTTCTCCCCCAAAGGAAAATAAAAGATCTAAAATTAAAGAAAAGTTTTTTAAAAAAGGAGAGGGGGCTTTGGTACAAAAATTGTTACATGTAGGGGGAAAACGGAGATTATATTCGGATTCAGGGGCTCAATTTGCAGAAGAATCAGCTGGAATAGCCTCACAAACTCAAGAGTTTTTTTGCTGCGCAGTGTGGGGGGGGGGGGGGGTCCGTGGCGGATACAAGGGGCAAACCCGCAACAGTATTTGAATGTTTGCTTGAAAAATAAAAACTTGAACAAAAAGGATACAAGGAGGGGGACCATAGGGGTCATAAACCCCCCTCCCCATCAAAATCTGCGATAATACTTTGTAATCTGTTCTAAGGTTCTTGTATTTGAGTAGTGAAAATGACTGCTTGAAAAAAAAAAAAAAAAAAGAAAGAAAAGCCGGATGGAAACCATAATAAGAAACAGTAAATAGTTCTCGATTTTTTTTTTGGGGGGGGGGGGGATCACTGTCACTTTTCTATTTATAGCATATGTATTTAAAATACGTAGACAGTAAAATAGCTTTTCTGGAGACAGTTCGTCTGCGGCGATGGGTTCAGGAGCCAGTATAATGAAAAGTAACAAAGAAGTGTCTGACGCCCAATCCCTTTTTTTGCAACAAATTCAATCAATGACAGTTATTGTAAAACTATATCCAAATCTACAGGCATGGCTTCAATTGAAAAAACATTTGAATGTGTTAATGTTTTTTCTTTTAAATGTAAAGTCTCTCTGTAGATTATAATTTCTTTCTGTTGTAATTTTTAGATAGTTTTGTCTTTAGTCACACTGAGTTTATTTTCAAATGTGCTGCAAATAGATTAAAAGTTTAAATTGATGTTTTGGATATAGTATCGTGCAAAAATGGTTCCCAAATGTTTTCGACTCACGGCACCCTTTGACGACCTATAATAAAAACAAGGAAGCTTTCGGGTGACAAAGCAGTGTAGTCTCTTTTTTTTGGACTGTTGAAAAAACAAATGAACACAAAAGTTATGGAAACATATCTAGAGTTCCTGTATCAGACTCTGAGGCTGAGACGTCTTCGTCAACCTCCAATTTTCCACAATTGGATTTAATCAGCCAGTGAGTAATTTATCAAGTCCGCATTATATTTATGGTATATTTAATTCTTAATTAGATTTTTGCCGCATTTTTTCTATTATTTTAAGTGATGTTTTACTATTATTTTAAATTATGTTAATTTTCTGCATACAAGATGGATGTGTCGAGTATCATGCAAATTTCTAATCTGAGATGGATATGTTTCTATTATTATGCAAATATTGAATCAACCAGGGGTTTTGTGATCCAAAATTTCCAAAAACTTTTGAGCTGTCATTTCCGAAAATTTTAGGCTTTTACATTCTAAAACTAAAAAATTATTTTAAAAGAAAACTTTTAAAATGATTTTTATGAATGATTTTGATGATTTTTGTAAGCATATTTGAAGAGCTTTTATGATTTCAATGATTTTTGTTTGTATACTTGGAGAGTTTTTAAGGGGGGGGGAGGTCGTAAAAGAAATTTTTTGTACGTAAGACTACGTTCTTGAGTATGACCCTCCCTTCTAAAATGAAATCCTGTATACGCCCTTGGTGGGGGGTGCCCTTCAAGTTTTCCTTTTTGCTACTTATGCACAAGATTTTGAGCTTTGCACATCTCTAGTCATTCAGGAATAATGTTTACGGTTATTGTAACATGCTCTTTTCCCCCACCAAATTAAAAAAAAAAAGATCTGAATCAGAGGAGGGGGGGGAGGTTCTAAAAAGGGGGCATGATGGGGGGGAAAGATGGTCGTATTTGGAAAAAAGGGGTCATTTAAAATAAGAATCAGCCAGAAGAATGTCTTTGTGAATGAAGACCTGCGATTCAACTCATATGCAACGAGCGACTTTCACATGATAGTTTTTTTTTTTACATCGTAAAAACTTTTTTGGACATGGGAGTCATAGAAGCAAGTCTTATACTCTCATTCTGCACCAAAAATGTTTTTTGCAAACATCTTTTTTATAAAAGCAGAATAAAAAGATAATTTTTTGCGATTTTTCTAATATTTTTGGGGGGTATACCCCCCCCCCCCCAAGTCCCCCTTTTGCTATCGGTGTCAATGATCTTGAACTTTGAACCACTCTTGCCCCATGTTAGCTATGTTAGCAGTTAATATAAAGCTCCTTTAACCTCAAAAAAAAAAAAAAAAAAAACTGCTCTGAAACTAAGGAAAATTGAAAAAAACTTGGGGGGCCTTTAAAAAAAAAATTGGTACGTATAGAGGGAAAACGGAGGTCACATTCGGATTCACAAGGTCATTTTACATAAGAATCAGCTGACAAAATGTTAGAAGCATTTTCAAAGGTTTTTTTTTTTTTTTTTGCCGCACAATGTTATTAGTTACACAATGTTCAGTTTTTTTTTTTTTTTTTGGCCCAGCCAAACATTGGAATTTTATCCACCCAATCTTGGGTTTTGCAAAAAAATCATGATGGCAGTCCTGAACTAAATGCTAACAGTTTGTTAGTCATGTGTTTTTATGAAATTAAGGATTTTTTAAGTAAATAAACATATTTGCTTAGCTGGATGATACATTATAACCATAACAGGCAAGAATGGTTAGTGGAGTTTTAGTAGTATGCTGAGGTGGAAAATCTAAATTTCATTTTTGTATCTGCTTTGTTTCAAATCAGTAAAAATGTGTAATTATCACTTTTGCATCAGGTCTACACACTATGTTGTAACAGCCTTCAGCTTTAGATTAAGACAATTCACAATTTTGTAGCACACACAAAAAGGTTGTATTCAAGAGGAGAAAAACATTTATAGGGAGGTGAAAAATTGCATTAGTGGGATTAAGCATAGTGTTTTTATAAAATAAAACACAGATTTAAATACGAAATAACAGTGAGTCATTGTCCAACCTGCCCTATGAAGAGGATGGCACATTATTCCCTGCCTAAGAATCACAGGCTATGCCTCTGCTAAAAGCAGTTAAAACTGACTTCTTTTTGGCTTTCAGTGGTAAAACCTGAAGTTAACTTTTAATTCATTTTTGTTTGCTGAACATTTCTGAATATTAAAATTGCTATTTTCGTTGCAGTTATACTAATTTTGCCCTTTTGCATCAGAATGTATCTAATTATGAAACTTGGTGCCATCTGGCACAGATTTTCCACCCTGAGTATGTAGAAGATGAAATAAAAATCATAAATCAAAGTTCGAAAATTCAAATTATCATTAGCAAATAATCAAACAAAACATTAAGAAAGATATTTATGAGAAATACCATATTTAGACCAGATCAAACTTACCAGATCCTGTTGGCCCTAACAATAATATATTACTTTTTTTCTAGCCTTAAATCATGAGTAGCTGCATCTAATATGTCAGATCCTCGATTACTTTTAGTGTCACTATCTTGATTAACTTGTTGTTGAAAACTAACTCCAAGAGCATTGCTATGGGATATACCGGATATATGAAGAAGATCTGAAATAAATATATGAAAGTAAATTTTAAAGCTCCCAATCGCACTATTACTACAATTAACACAAAAACTATGTCATTAAACACTAGATAAATAGTTAGCTTGATTACATTTGTACACAAGCCTATAAATAAAAAAGCATGACAATTTAATGTGATTTCCCTATTATTGGCATTTTTAATGTGATTCAATAGTTGATTCTCTAAATATCACAAACAGTGGCCAAATTGAAACAGATTTTTAAAAAAAAATGCCAAATTTGTCGCTAAGTTGGCGACAAACCTTGGCAACCAAAAGACTGGCAATATATTGCCAAGGTCGATAGGGACTACCATTTTAGGGGGGAGTCATGCTGAAGATTGAGCCCCCCCTCCACCCCACTATGAACAAACCCACAGTTTTGGGCACAAAAAATTTCAGAAACTGCTTAGATGTCAATAAAAAATACCAAATTGGCCTGGAATAAAGCACCAAATAGGACATAAATGTTGCTAATTAATTTCATAAGCAAAGAAGAGAAGTAGTACTTCAAACACTTACTTTTAAAAATAATAATAAATTGAAAATATTACTGAAAGCTTTTACAGTTTATTCATAATGTGTTTGAAGACAATGTGGATGGATAATATTGACGACGGTTTTAGGGAGCATTACCACTATGACCCTCCCCTTGTATCCCCCTTGCTAACGAGGCACTCTAACTGACATTTTAGGTGTTCATATAACTTTCAGAAATTTTATTGGGTGAGTGCAAAAGTTCGTGCGGAGTTTGTGAAAGAAAGTCATACAGTGATTAGGCAAGCAAAACTCTTTATTCAATCAATGATATATTCTCATCGTTGTCTATAATCTTCTTCCAACGTTCTGGCAGCATACGGATGCCCCGATCATAAAAACTGCGTGGTTTAGATTCGAAGAACGAAGACACGACGTTTTGTAAGGCATTCAAAGAGTCAAATTTTTTTCCATTTAAATGATTTTGCAATGACCGGAATAAGTGATAATCTGATGGTGCGATATCAGGAGAATATGGTGGATGAGTTAGGACATCCCATTTCAGGCTGTTCAGTTTGCGTAGCGTCTGTCTTGAAACGTGTGGTCTAGCGTTATCTTGATGAAAGACTACGCTTTGCGCTTTGACAAACTCGGACATTTCTGTTTGATTTCTCGGTTCAGATTAGTTAATTGACGACAGTACTTGTCCGAATCAATCAATAGGCCGGCGGGGAGAAACTCAAAATAAATTATACCCTTGCAATCCCACCAAACACAGAGCATCAGCTTCATCGGGTGCAAACTGGCCTTTGCCATTGCGTCACCAAGTTCACCTGCCTGTTTTCATGTGCGTTTGCGCTGAACGTTGTTGTACAGGACCCATTTTTCATCGCCCGTCACTAATCGATCCAAAAACGGCTCGTTTTTGAGCCGCCCGAGTAAAGATACGGCAGCAGAAATTCGCTGAATTTTGTTGCTCTCGGTCAACAAATGGGGCACCCATATATCGAGCTTTAAATCAAATCCAATTTTTTTTTAAATGCCCAAAAGCGGTTGATCGGTCAACGTTAAGTGCTGTAGCAACTTCCTCTGTTGAAATTCGCGGAGTATTCTGAACTAAAGAACGCAAAACGACCACATCAATGTCGGAAGGTCGACCTGAGCGTGGCTCGTCTTCTAGCTTAAAATCTCCGCAACGAAATTTTGCGAACCATTTTTCCACAGTTCATTTAGCTGGTGCTTGATCTTGATAAACGTCTTGAATGTTTTTTACGGCTGCTGCAACGTTTATTCCCTTCCGAAACTCGTAAAGCATAACATGGCGTAAATGCACTTTATCAACACTCATTTTAAAAAGTAATATTTCTCGAAGCAGTTTGTATCTGCACAAATTATTTTGATTGGAATGAAAGCTGCACATGTCACCTTTCCAACGATCTGACTTACGTAGATAGTGGTATTAATGACAACACATTACGCCCGTTCTAACGCCATCTATTGCAACTCCGCACGAACTTTTGCACTCACCCAATACAACTCCTTCTTAATTTAAACTTTTAACATACATGTACACTTGATTCTAAACCTCGCTTGTCATAAGACTTTGGAATAAACATCAACATATTTTATTAACATAGAAAACACAGAATGCTTTTTAACAAATCAACTTATTTAATAACAGGGTTCATGAATTTCTTTTCTTTTTTGATTTAAAAAAATAATAAAATAAGCCGGGATTTTTTTTATTTAAATCAGATTTTTTTATTTTTTTTTAAAATGTTCAAAACTTGTGATATTAATTACTTTACATTTGAGGCAGTGAGAAGCAAAGGGATGCAAGTGGACATTTTCAAGTATTGAGTAAAATGCGTTTAAAGATTAGCTCCTAGGTAGGCTTTCATTGAATTTTTTTTCTAAATCATGCTGTATAGCAGCAACTACCAGGGCTACTAGTACCATCTCTTGCCCCAAGACAGAGGAGAGGTTCACCTATCATGTGTACTGGTTATCTCCAAATTTTTAACATTGCCACTTACATCCCTTTGCTCCTCACTGCCTCATTTATAAACATAACATATTTCATACAATAGATGAATTTATTCAACTTACTTTTAAAATTAAGATAAGTTCTCTAACTATTCATATTTTATGATTTATAAATATGTTATAATGCTTAGGTAATATGTATTTTTGTTTTATACTTTGCTTAAAGATAAGGTTTCCATTATCATGTACGTTTTTAGTGTAAAATAATGTGTTGAACAATTACTTTTCTGAACTATATTAGTCATGGTGTGTAAGAAAAACTAAAAAAAAATTATTTTGTTCTAAACTGTAGTTTTGGAGTAAAAGCAATAGAGTGAAAATCTATTACACACACACAGAAAGAGGAATCTATGTAGAAGCCTGTTGAAGTTAAGATAGTATAGCGCAGTACAGCTAAATTTAGAGCAATATGTTCCAAAAATACAAAATTAATTTATAAAAGTAAAATCAACTGAATTTAATTAATGATTTTGTTAAAAAAATCACTTAATTCAAATAAATTGATTTATATCAATGATTTTTTAAAGAAATCACTTGATTTAAATCATGGTTTTAATCACGATTTAAATCAACAAACCCTGTTTAACAATAACAAAATAAAAAAAAATACAGAATTTTTTTCTAACAATAGTATGCTATTTTATGAGTAACTAATTCAACAAGACATACAAAGATAACAAAACTCAATCAAATTACCTCTTGGTGTAAAGCCCTGAGCTTGATTATCAGCCATTGCACTTTCTTGTCGAGTAACAGAGCTTGTGTGAGGCATATTGTTGTAAATCCTTTTATAATGATTATATACAGCAACAGAAAGGACTTTTTTTGCATAATCTTGTCCAACAACATGTTTGTTTAAATATTCAAATATCTGGAAGAGAAAAAAATGTATGAGATTTTTACAATTTTGTTCCTGTACAGCACCACTGCAATGCCCATTAAATTGCAAAAAATTTAAAGTAAATGCAAAGATAATTTAGTTTAATTACACCTTAATGTTCAAACAAAATTTTGCATTTTAAAAATTGACATTTAATACAATTTAAACTGCATAATTTTAGAAAAACTATAACTTTTCTTCGGAATTCTCTTGAGTTCAAAAAACCTTTTTGAACAGTTATGTTTGATTACCATATTTTTCTGCACATAACTTGCGGATTATGTTATACAGAGTAAAGTTAATGAGGTGCGGATTATACGCTGCTGCGGGTTATCAGTGATTTTTTCCTCTTAACACCAAGGCATTGAACCTCAATATAAACAGCAGGATTCTCCAAGATCGGTAACCTGCCTGTATGTTGTTTATTTTACATAGCTTGAATGTTCTTCTTACGCAATTCAGGCTGTGTAAAATAAACAACATACAGGCTTCTTCCTTTTTAAGGAAGAAGCCTTCATTTGCACAAAACTGTTTGCTCCTTTTTTTTGACTCTTTGTCTTCAAGTAATAAGCGTACTATAATGACAATTTTGGAAAGAAATCATTATTTTTTATACTAGTTTTGAATGTTAATTAAAAGTTATTACGTCTTCCCATTTTTAATTTAGTTGCTAAAATTGAATGTAAAATCAAAACTTCGTTTTTTTTTGCATCCTATTATCCGTGGATCATGAGAGGATTTTTTTTTCAGTCCAATTTTAGGACCTGCGGATTATACACTGCGGCGGATATTGTACAGGAAAATAGGGTAAGCAAACACAAAGTATCTCACAATGCAAAGTGATTCATATGTGACTGTGAGACTGGCTTTAAGTGGAAGCTGAACCGCTAGGACAAAAAACTGAAGGCAGTGTGCTCTATCCACAGCATGAGCTACTATTGTTTTTTGTTGAACAACAAAAATTAAGCACAAAGATAGCACCAGGATGTTCTTATTGAATATGGACATGTACTTCAGCTTACCTTGATTCAGTTTTAATAAAATATAACTCAATACTTGAATGTTGTTACTAACTTATAAAGTTGACATTCAGGATTTTATCACAATCAAGCTAATCATAAGGTGTAGGGAAAAAAATAAGAAACATCATAAATTTAAAACTTGTAAAAAAACATTTTTCCATTTCAAGTAAAGTAAGTATTGTACCATAAAAAAAGAAGAAAACAAAGGAAAAAAAAAACAATGACTTTCTAAACAATTTACATTTGTCAAGAGCAGATACCGACAAAAATTGTAAAATCTTTGGTGCTAGAAAAAAAATTTAGGCACCAGCGAACAGATTTTAAACCATATTTCTCAGATTTTATAAGAAAATTCAGTGCAAAATGACTTTTGAAACACTCTTGTTCTAAAGAACTAGTTGCCAAGAAATGTTTTTCAGTTGCTTGGATGCACAGGATTCGTTGGACCCTGGTCATGAGCATGACAAATTTTTTTTTTCAAGGTTATAATATTGAAAAATAATACCTTATAGATAATCTTTTAAAGCATAAATTTTAATGAGTTTATTCTATTTTTAATGGAAGAGATCTTACATATGTCTTTTTCAACATTTATGTGACAACAAACAAAATAAGGATCAGCAAACCTTTTTTGGGGGAGGTGGAGGCCTCCTCTGAATATTTATCCTTTCTCCAGAGGTCTGATAACGACTTTCTTTCACGGTTTTTTTCGAATCAGCATCAGATAGAATTATGAAAAAATGCTGACAATTGTCACACTTCACAAACCTACTGGATGCTATGAAGAGAAATAGAATTAATTTATGTCACAAAGAGGAAGGGGGAAAATAGTCCTGTATTGAGCTAATTTAAAAAGATATGCTTAGAAATTATCATTATGCAAAAGATAAGCATCAGAGGCAAATCCAGGATTTTTTTCTCACTACCTATTTTTGTGAAAGTATTGCATCAATATTCTATTTTTCTAAAAGTGTTTTTTATCAGCATTGATTTTGTAACCTTTTAAAGACACATTCTTATTTTTGTTTCAGAAAGTTAGAGCAATTTAAACGCTTGTTAAAAAAGTCCAAATGTTATTTACTATTATTTCTAACATTTTCTTTTTTTGGGGGGGGGGGGGGGGGGGAGCCTAAGAGGTAGGGAAAATACCATTGCATCTCAGCTCAATAGGCTTTGTACTGTGTACAATTCAGAAAATCATCATCCCCGAAAACTGACGTTAAAAGATTGCGTGAATGCAATTTGGCAAAAAAGAGCTAAAAATGAGTTTAATACTATGAAAAAGATGTTACCTAAGCGATGGTTCATATAAATCATCTTAGCAATTTATTTTATGAGCAAACTGCTTTAAACAGAAAAATAAGTTTTCTATTTTTAAATAGATTTTTGTGAAACTTGATTTTTTAATATTGATTCTAGAATATGCCGAATTTCAAAGTTAGTTTTGTGAAGCTGCTGATTTTATAACTTGATTTTTGTGAAAGTACCAATTTAAAATAAGATTTTTTTGAAGGTATCGAAAAAGAGGAGTAATATCAGCTTGTATTGGGCCCTGCTCATTATTTATAAACATGAAGATAAATCTAACTGATTAAATGTGGCTTGAAACACAAACGCACACACACAATAATAATAATAAAAAATAAATAATTAGGACTTTTGAAGCATTTAAAAACTTTAATATCCAGCATTGTTTAAGGTTTTGAAATGAAACAAAATATATTAAATAAATACTATCCTAAAAAGGCAGTATAGTGAAATCTGTGTATCATGATACTGTCTGTAACGATAACCTGTCTATAACAATATTTTTTTTCTGCCCCAGAAAAATGTCAGCATGAATAATCAGACTGTCTATAACGATAACCTGTCTATTATGATATTTTTTAGGTCCCAACAGTATCGTTGTAGATAGGTTTTACTGTATTACACAATCAACTTCGAAATAAAAAAAACTAGTAAAATAAATAAAGCATAAATAAAAAATGAATAAATAAATAAAGTTTGAATACCATGCATGCAAAACAGGGAAAAATGCATTGCTCTTTTACATTTTTAGATTACTAAAACTGATTTCTTGATTTTAAATTGTCATGAATGCATTATTATACTTGGAAAAATTTACCTCAAAAGCAGAAATGTTTAGCACTTACAAATGCTACATCACTTTAAAAAAAAAAAAATTCCATTTAAAAAGTAATTGTAAGAAAAATGGATCAATTTAACTGATTTAATGATAAATTAAATGAATACAGTAAATTCCTGATTATCCATGGAATAGAGTGGCACACCGCAGATAGGCAAAAACCGTGGATAATCCGAATAACAGGTAAAAAATGATAGTGTATACAATAGCTATAAAATATGAATAACAATCAATTAAATTACAGCTAAAAATGATAACATTGAATGAAAAAATACATATAAAAGGTGTTTTTTTCATTCTCATTGCTCCACAGTTTACATTCAAAGGCGAACAAGCCAGACTAGCAGTTTAACTAACACTGAATAGTGAATAGGGGAGACCGTAAGATAACCATGTTTCACATCTTACTAAGTATCAAATTAAGCGTAATACATTGTAGCGTAATGTTGGTTTGTTTAGTTGTGCAGCTCACAATAGACACAAATAAAAATGCCATTTTCACAATTGGAACATTTATCGTGCCACCACTCTTGGCTTTTACAGCTCTGGATCCATTCTTCTGTTGGAGGGTCACAAAATTCCACTTTCCAAGCATCTTAGAGCACTATTCTTTGAGTTTGATGCAACTGCATTGCCTGGCATGAATATGGGCCCACAGTAATAGACTTGGGCCTACAGGAACTTGGTCTGACTTTTTTTTTACTCCCTTTTTAGCTTCACGAGCTTATTTTTCCTGTTTTTTTTTTTTTTTTAATAATTCTTTTTTTTTTCTTCCGCTTTGCTCCTAGTTCTGACATTTCTTTGATGGGTGTGCTTGTAAGAGTATTTGAGCTTCAGTTTTTGTTTTCTCGCATTGAGTTGCTTTAGGCAATGCATTAAAATCAAAAACACTTACATGCTTCTTTGGTGCATCAGAATCAGCATTTGCCATAACTTCTGCTTTGTCTGGAGGGTTTATATGTTGGTTTTCTACTCTTAAGGTCTGAGGATTAGCACTATTATTCTCAGTTTCAGAGCCAACAACGTCATAATCCGCTAAAAACAAGAAAATTATGAGACTCGATACCTCATTCTTTAAACCCTTTATCGGCAATTCCAACTGTAGCTGCTTTGAAGTAAGCGGTGCTCAAAAGCTCATCAGTATTTTTTTTCTGTGATAGTTTGTCCTTGATGAATGACCATAAAGTTGTCACATGCTTGGCTATAGTAGGTTTTTAATGGGCAGAAAAATGACCGCATCAGGAGCTAGAGACGATGGATGTGTGAAATGGCAACCCAACCATGATAATGTTTTTTCACTGCAATATAAGATACCCTGCTAAGCTATATGAGATTTATGATAGCCAATAATCAGCAGAGCAGGAGATTCTTTGCTTCGTTTAATTCATTCAACTAGTCATTTTGTCAACTAGTTTATAAATAGCCCCTGGTTCCCCCGCTTTCGAACGATACCTCCCTTGATTCAATGCGTCTTTGAGGAGTAGCGCAAGGTCGCGTGGACAAACACACAGCGTTTACAGGAATTTAATAAAGTGGACAACATAGTTTAATCAATTCCGAAACACAGGATATAGGCAAGCTAGTCATCTTGCCCCGCGTTGCTGCCCGTCATCTTGCCCCAGACTGCCTGTTTGAATGGATTCTTCTCCATTGCCATAAAAAAGGCGATAAATTGACATTTATTTATGGTAATAGGTAGTATTTAAACTAAGTTACCCATAAATACTCAAGAGACACGATATTTCCTATATGTATATGAAGTAGAGCTTATTTACACATGCATAAAAGTTATACCGTGGCAACGGTAAACAATCAGAGCTTCAGGACTAACACAAATATGGCGATTTCAGCATCTCTATACTATTGCTGAACGAACAGCGGATAGGAAAGGCAGTAGCATGCAGTTGATGCAGTTACCTAGTTTTAAAACGGAAAAAATTGAGGCATTCGTCATCTTGCCCGGCTCGTCATCTTTCCCCGGTCTCCCTTATTATAAGACCCCTATTTCAGAGGAAAATCAGTAGCACCCCCCCTGCACTTTGGATTGATGTCATAACTTCTCCCTTATACCCCCCCCCCCCTGGTCGAAATTTCGCTAACAGAGATAAGGGATTCGTTATATCAATCTGAAGCAGAATAACACCCCTTGTTTTCCTGGTATAGGGTTGGAATTCTAGCCTTTAGTTTCCTGGAATAAGTTACGGTTATGCCAAAAATTGTGAAGGGGAGAGAATACAAATTTTATTGAACATTTGAATTGCGGACTGCAGGTGTAAAAATCAGGTTCTAACTAGTCTGATTTGGGTGGCTAGTGACAATAAGACATCTTATACCAGAATAACAGTAAGATATCCAACTGTTGCTTTGAGGCGACAATATTGTAAACATGGGCGTCGCGGCCGGGGGGGTCCCAAGGGGTCAGGACCCCCCCAATATTAGAGAACCGGACCCCCTCAATATTTGAAAATCGGACCCCCTCGATAACTGTCAAGTTGAAATTCATTATTTGGGGGGAAATTATTATTGCTTTGCCAAAAAAAAAACTTTAAACAGTTGCATAATACAGAATTTACCATGCTTAATTCATATCAAACAAAACGAAATGAACATCGAAAAATAGAAGGGAAAAAAAAGAACTGTAAATAATAACAAAATACGAAAAGTGAAATCCAATGACAAACCATTGCTCTGCTCTCTGCGCATAGCTTCATTGGAGGATGCAAGAAAGGTGACACTTTCTTCCAAGTGCAATGTCAACCATTCACAGAGTAGAGATGTGTTAGCGGGGGTAATAAATTGTTGGCAGGAAGCCATGCTTTAACTCACAAAAAATATCCTATGTCCGGGTCCCGTATTGAAAACACAAGTCGTGTCCCCGGCGTTCCCCGCTTGGAAGTGGATTCCAGCGTATTTGTTGCTATTTGGGGGAAAACAACTAGACAACTTTTTGGCTCCCTTCTTTCTTATCTCGTTTCTCGGTGCTTGCAAAGGTTCTGTTTCGAGTTTTACAGTGTTTGTATCACCAATTCGATTCAGTTTATATCGACCCCAATGTTACCCAAACAAAATGAGACACCAGACCTCTTTGGCGGTTTTTTGCAGCTGGCAAGAACACCCTGGACAAAGGATGCTAAGAAATTTAGAAAACCACTTACCTAGTCAAAGGTTAAATTTGGGGTAGAAAGGGAAAGGAGAGACGCTTCATGTGTTTAAAACTATTCAACACGTGGCTTCAAAGTACCTTACCGAAACGAGGTTTCTTAAATGTGTTTGCGGCATCTCAAATTTGACCGAAAAAGTGTTACGTTACAGGAAAAAAAAGGGGAGGAGTCTAAAAACTAAAGAGTAATTTCAAAAGTAAATCGTAAGTCAGCAGAACGACGGATACTGTGATGTCACTTCCAATTGACCAACGAAAAAAGAAGATCAAGATGACCAGAAGAAAAGACAGAAACAAAATAAGCTTCCCCTGTTGGGAAAAGTTGCGACAAAAATTAAGATAATTTCATGTGATCTTTTGATTTCCTTGAGAGTAGGTGACCCGAAGAGCGCTCCTATTTTGGTTATTATACTTGTTTTACACATTCGATTACAACTATGGAGAGGTGGCTTTAAACGGGAAAATGTAGCAAACCTTCTACATCAAATGAACCTGAGCAATTTTTATCTACTGAATCACCATCAATCTCCAGGTGTCACTACCAACATCCCACGGAATCGTCTTCAAAAAGGCAAAAAACAATGATTGGTAAGTAACATTCTGTTAAGTGTAATGCCTGCAGGGGCGCCCCGATTTTATACCATTCAGATGGGGTTACTTTTCAATTTTCTGAATGAAATTCCTAAACAGTGGCTTCCAAAAGTGTTCGTACTCTTACGATTTTCAATGAAATACGTCCCTATCCATTGGTTAAAATTAATATTTTGGAATAGGTATTTAATTATAAGATCTTTGATCTATTTTCAACAAAACTGCATGAAATTTTTTAATAACATAATAAAACTTGATTTTTAAGAAATCAATAATCAAAAAGTGCCAGAAACTTTATCTCACAATTTCATACTTTTTCGCACTCTTCTCACGTTTTCGTACTCTTTGAAAAAATATCAATATATTAGAAAAATAATCTAACTTTTTACTAAGTTTGAGCAGTATACCAACAACACCTTTTAAACGTCTGGAAACAGATTTCATTGTTCTTCCTTTTTTTTGTGCAATTTCTGAGTAAGTGTGCTTCGACACTTCGAGTCTTACTGTTTCTAGTTCGCTTTTCGTTTCAATGCCATATCGTAATCTAGCCACCAGATATCTCTAATTTTTCTTGATTAAGTTTAAATCTGGGGATTGAGGAGATATTTCTAAGATTAAGGACAATTTTTGAGGCACCAGACGCAAACGTTGAAAACCGTGTGCTTCCCATCTTTATCTTTATAAAATAAAGTTGTTCCCGATAGCCAAATTTTGGGCTAATAGTTAAAAATTGTTTTTCAAAATATTCAAATGAACAGCATGATTCACTATTTCATCAAAAAATTCCAAACTAACAAGTCCTAATGCTGATATGCACCCTCACACAAGAACACCTTCACCGTACTGATTAACTGATCCAACTAAGTTTTAAGATTAATTCCTCATTTTTTTCTTCTATTTACATTTACAACAATTTAACCCAAAATGTTCAATTCATTTTCATCTGTAAGTAAGACGTTATTCCAAAACATTTTCAGCTTATTTATCATTGATTTTGCAGCGGAAAGCGTAAGCTTTCTGTTTTTCGCAAGAACGAGAAAATTTCTGCGGGAAAAGGTCCCATTTGATCCAGCTAATCAGAGAACTTGGCGAACAATTTTAGGAGAAAATTAAGTGCGAAATTGTTCATTAAATTCTGCAGAAACTTTTACAGCACTCAAATGTGTATTTTTCATAATTTTTTTAACAGTAAATCTCCGATCACGCTTTGTTAGCTTTGCCGGTTGACTTTTTCTAACCTTGCTTTTGATCTGATTCCGTTCTCAAAATATTTTATTAAGCACTTTACTATAGAATGGTATACATTAACTAATTTAGAGACATTTCAAACCAATTTACCACTACTGTGAAAGGGGGAAAATCAAATTTCGAATGCTCTTTTTTGCTTTTTCATGAATACCAGTCATTTGAAAATAATAAGCAGAATATTAGGGAATAAATGCACAAAAAATTCAAGCGAAATGACTTTATAGTGTCAACACAATGCAAAAATAATTTTAAAAAATGACCTATGGCAATTTTAATTATGAATTTATTCCAAAATATTTCAGCGTACGGTGACTTTTGTGGCGTAGTGTTTCTCTATCTCTTTGTTTTTTGACAAATTTCAAAAATAAAATCAGGTATGTGAAAAAAAAATGGACTTCATATTCGAATTTAGTTTTACTAAAAAATTTCAAGGTGTATGAACACTTTTGGGAGCCATTGTACATTTAATGAGAGTATCTTTTTAAGAGGCCGCATCAGACAGATTCCCGGTTTTCGAATCCCTATGTTAACCTACGGGGCAGAATGTCTTCTCATTCTTGCGATAGCTCATCGGGAAATTGAGATTTTCAAACTTTTCTTTTTTTGACTTAATCTGTGACGACTATAGAGTGCTTCTATTTTTGCGGTTTTTCATTAAAATAATTCAAAATTTTTTTATACAAACTTGAAGTTGAACATTGAGAAAAGGTGAATTTTTGACGAACCAGGAGGAGTATTCGGATTTTTAAAAAAATAGAAGCATAGCGTATAATCTCGGCTTTCTAAAGATGTTAAAATATTTTCGATAGCTTTAATAGAACAACAGTAATCAAATCAATGGTGAGCCTATTCCAATTCACAAACTAAAAATTTCCATCCCCCTTTACGAAGGTACGAGATTCGTCTCTACGCAAGTGATTTATGGCCTTTTCGGGGAAACGGTCAGCACCCCACTTGTGGGCGTGTTTCTTCTCCACCTGCTTCTCCACAGATCGACTATCCTAAAGAGCTGTCTGGAAAGATTTTTTCCTTCGCTTGAGAATTGCGAGGAAAAAACCTGGCAAAAATGACGCTCTTACATAAATTTAATTTTGCTTATTTTTTAATAAATATTTGCAGGTTTTTTTTTTTTTTTTTTTTTGTAAAATTATGTATATAAACACAAAATTTAAGCTTTAAAAGTATTTACATCACGATTTAAATGCAGTTGCAAATCTTCGGGGGGGGGGGGGGGGGGGGAGGAGATTGAGAGTTTACGTGCTTCTCTCGAAGGGATAAAATTAATTGAACTCACCCATTAAATAATTTTCAATTAATTTTGTCACAATGTAACTATATATTTTTTTTTAATTATCACATTATATAAAAAGGAAAGAATATTTGAATATACCTAGAAGAAAATTTGAACTTACCCTTATCACTTTTGTTTGCTTTTCGAGTATTATTGGAATTTAAGGATAGTAAGAAAAAAGATATGTAACTCAATGGTTTTAAACCCAAGGGTTATATATTATCGCGATTTGTCTATTACTTCTTTTTTCATTGAATTAGTAATTAACATTAAAAAAAATACATATGTATATGCTTACCTAGAAGAGTTATGGCGGGTCAGAAAGCAAATCATAAGTTTATGATCAGTAGCGGATTTTAGGGGTGCCCCCCCCCCCGCAAAGGGATGAATTAATTTAACTATTTTATTAATTATTTTTAATTGAATTCTTTTTTGTATTTTTTATGTAGGTTATTGGCACAAAACACACACAGCATATTTCGAATAAAAGCATTCTTGTTTGCTAAAGAAGTAATACTAGAGTCAGAGGTCCAGAACGGCAGAATACATTTAATCACTGGTTTCGAATTCTAGGGAATGTTTATCACCATTCATCTACTAATTCTTCTTTTATGGAATCAATAATTAACATTAAAAAAAAATGTGCAGGTTCGCCTAAAAAAGTCATTTGATCCAGGCAGTTATTTGCCAAATAATAGATTTCATTTTCAGCTCATAAAAAATGCAAAATGATAGAAATCACATGATGGTAGTTTCTTGGAAAAATCATGATTATTAATGGAAACGGCATGTAGAATACAATATGTTATCTCAACTGTGTCATGACTTTAAAAACAATCAGTAACTGCTTTGAAATTCACACAGAAATAGTTTCTGCATTCTTCAATAAAACTTATGTTTTATGAAGTTATGATTTTCTTACTAAAATAATATTTTGTAGTTAAAATATAAATTAATTTATAAAACTCAAATGAGAGATGGGTTTATTTAATAACATTTCCCTCAATGTTCCTAATTAAAACCGCTCATTGTATAGCATCTCGGTGATATTAAATTGGGTTTAGTATTTAATTGGCTTGAAACGTTGAAGATGTTTTCCGTCCACATTCAAAATATATTAGTGCATAATATTCCTATATTTAGAAGTAGATTCATTGACCGCAAAACCATTAAAAATAAAGTCATCAAAACTCTGTTGTTAAACATCGAAAAGGCGGGGGAGGGGATTCAATTTTCGGGTCTCCTCCAAAAGATTTTTCTGTATCCGCCCCTGTTTATGATGGCATCTTTTTTAGCTTATGCGAAACAGCGTGGTAAATTAGAGTGGTCCAAAATAAGCCTTTTTATTATTTTTTATTTTATTGGGTTTACTCTCCCATTTGGTTTCACCTATGTAAAAAATAATGATTGTGAAGTTTGAGCACATAATTTTAACATTTAGAGAGAGGTTTCTTAACAGCCTCGAAGTTCTGCGTTTTCCCATCTTATGCTACGAATGTAGGTAGAAATAAAACGGATGCTAGGAAAGGTATGTAATTTCATTTCATGCAAATACACAAAACTTTCCAATCTTTAAAAATCCAAACTTCAGATAAAACGTAATAAACTGGAGTTATAATAAGCGAGCTTGGGCCACAGGGGACATTTTTTTGCAATTGTTTTCAGAAGTGTTTCCAGAAATAAAGTTATTAAACTCATACTTCATACTGAAATAAAAAATATTTTTGATGATTTTTTGATCTCTTATGACAGTGGTGCCAAACATTTTTCTACTTGAGACCACACCTCATATTAAAATGATTCTAGCGGTTCAGAAAATAACTAAAATTTGAAAATGTTCAACATTTTTTTTAATTACATGTGAAAACGAGAAAAAAGGAATGAAAATTAAAAACCAATGATTGATGCAATCATTACTTGATGCATCTTTTTTTTAATTGCATCAGTTTATCAGAAACCAATTCTGAATATTTAGCTCAATTTTTGACGTTCTCATTAAACGTGCTTTTCGATTTGTTGACTTTAAAGAAGACCACGGGCCACACGTATCAACTTCACAGATCGTATGTGTCCCTCGAGCCGCAGGTTGGGTGCCACTGTTCTTATGGTATAACTTTTACACTGTTTCGATTCATTAGTATTCTTTTCGTGAAACATTTAGCGTAAACAAAAAATCTGAAAAGAAAACCTGAAATTTATTCAAAACTCTTGCTTTTAAAAACATATATAAATCAACTACTACGCACAAATTCGAAAAGAGAAAAAAAGGACATTGAAAAAAAAAAAAAAGGTAAGTAATGATTCAAGATTGCAATCTTTGATTAAAAAACTTCAGAAACAAATTTGATTTTTTTTCGAACGCTTTACTAATTCTAAAATTTACCCTATGAATTAAAACAGTACGTTTCAAGTCTGAAAAATACGTTCCCTGATAATTCGATAAGTGGCGTGTGGGGGGGGGGGGTAAGGATTCTGTCATTCCCATACAGCTTGACAAATATGGAAATTAATGCGGAAAAATTTTCATAATCATTCTTTTTCCGTTACTTTTATTTCGATTCACGTTTCTACAAATGAATTTATAATTTATCATACCCATCAGGATAAATTTAATTGATTATTAAATTTACTGACTTCTGGTTAGAAAGTTAACGATGGTGTCGCAGCGGCCAATGAAGTTCTTAAACGTAATTTTCATAATCGACTTTTAAAATGTGAAGCAGAGGCTGAAATAGATCAAATGCTACAGAATATAGATTGCAAAAGATTAAAATAATCTTACTACTTTTATATATGCGAAAGTTTGTCTGTATGGATGTATGGATGTATGGATGTTTGTTACTCTTTCACGCAAAAAACTACTAAATGGATTTTGATGAAACTTCACAATAATATAGCTTATGCATCAGAATAACACATAGGGTAGTTTTCGTCCCATTATGGGGGCAAAACCCCCTTTGGGCGGCAATAAAACACAATTTTAGTATAAATTCTCTAATATGGGGATGAAAAAATACTTGCACATATTAACATTATATGTCCATCGAAAGCTCTGATTTTTCTGCTGAAGATGGCACCTTTTCGAAATTTCTAAGTAGAATAAAAAAACGAGTTATGAGCTTTTTAGTTCCATGTTTCGAAGGCTTTCCTTAACTCAATACCAATATTTAGTGTTATCATCTCAACTCCCTGTCGATAGCGACTATTGTATTGTTGACTATCTTTGCTTTTCGCGACTGTTCAAGGCTTTTCTCAAGTCAAATCTTGAAGTAAGATTTTTGCACAAGATTGGCAAATAATACATGGATTTGGCTGATTTTTTTTCCCATTTTAATGCAACTTTGAGGCAATTAATGTTTATTTTTTTTATTTATTTGTATTGACTGGGTATATTTAATCGATCAGCTGGAATCTAGCCAAACTTTTTTTGTGGAATCATTTCAATAGCTAAGGCATTTGGCATTTTTTTCAACTGTCGCTGTTTTTGAAGCTAAAGACTACGCAGTACTGTGTTCTCTCGGTTTTCACCATGTAACCGAATATCGCCATTTCTTTAATACTTCTTTAAATTTGTTAACACGTAAAATAATTCGCCAACTAATTCGCAAATTCATAAACAGCGCAAAAACTTCCATTACTTTGTCTTTGCACACAATTTCATACAATTGCCAAATTTTTACTGTTTATTGGAAACATTTCGGGTAGCATCATTGTTGATCCCATTTTGGGACGATTTCTACGGTAAGAAGTTATACATTATACAATAATTTAGATTGCCGGTGTAGCGCTGGATATTATGCATTTGATGGAGATCGGGATTATAAGGGAACTGTTTCACTTTATTTAAGAATAGTTGACCTCACTCGAATAGGTTTTGTTTTGGGAATTACCGGGACCACCGTGACAAAGCGCGCGCTCCATTCGTCGCCGCGCGTTCTTTCTACCCGAATTACCCATGACTTCTTTGCAACTCCTGAACGTTTTCGTGATTTATTTTTTGTGATTTTTGGGTGTCTTCTCAGTTTTGCCGACATTTCATTTACTCCCCCTTTCCCCTAATTTTCAGTTTTAATCATACCTTTTGATACATTTAAGGGGACAGACAATTTGAAATGTCGACGAAACTAGAGACAAACAATTTTTTGGTAACTATTTGACCTCTGCCTGTAATGACCATTAACTTAAATCAATTGAAAAAAACTACATCAACGTGAGCGAAGCCGCGGGTAAGAGCTAGTACTGGAATATAACTGTTTTCGAAAGTAACAGTTTTGCTTTTATTCGAAAATATCATTTCAAGTCTAAGTCGTTTCTTTAAATTGGGAGGGGGGTGGGGGCCTTGTTTTGACACATTCCTCAAATTTTGAATAATTGTTTCATTTTGGTGAGTTCAGCCAGACTGCAGGAATTTCGCGCCCATTTGCCTGGTGCTGGCGGTAATGATGCGGTAATATTTGATGAACAAGAGCGCCAAATTCGAATCGCAACGTGATCCATAATTTGTTTTATCAATACTGCAAATGCTTTTGATTTGCAGATTGATAATGCTGCGTTTCGAAAGAAAACGAAATGTTAATGATCCTACTGCATATCCTTCTTGTGCATAAAAAGTAGCATGTGAACAGGGACGTAACTAGAGGGGGGCAGACGGGGCTTGTGCCCCGGGCGCCAGATTTTACGGGCGCTAAACTGACAAAGTAAATGCTCAAATTAATTTTTTAAAAAAAAGAAAAATTAAATTGAATTTTGACATCTTGAATTCAAATTCTGTTTTTCGCAATCACGAATACGTGTATGTAGGCGTGTGTGTTTGTGTGTGGGGGTATGTTTGTTTGTGTGTAGAGGGTATGTGTATGTGTGTGTAGGCATGTGTGTTTGTGTCTGTGTGCTGGCATAAGTGTGTGGTAGTTGTGTGTATGAATGTGTGTGTGGGGGGGGGGTATGTGTATGTGTGTGTAGGCATATGTGTTTGTGTCTGTGTGCAGGCATAAATGTGTGGATAGTTGTGTGTATGTGTGTGTATGTGTTTGTGTATGTGTGTAGGTGTATGTGTGTGTATGTGTTTGTGTGTATGTATGCGCGCGTGTGTAGGACATGTATGCAACCTGGAGACGGCTTTCGCTAGAGGAACAGCATCGTGAGGAGCCGGTCGACGGTGAGGGTGGCGGTGAGAAAATAAAATGATAGGACGCCAAAAATAGTCAAATGAAAGGAAAAAGCAATCGTGATTGCTCAAAAAAAATTATTAGAAGTCCAAAAAAAAAAACTCAGTGCGGGCGCAGGCAGAAAGCTTGCGTGGTTAATGTGGATAAAGAGTGGTAAAGATAGACGGTAAGAGAGTGAGAAGGGCGCAGTAAACAGCATGAAAGTATTTTCTTAGAGTGACTAGTACCTGTTCTTTGGTTATATCTTATTTAAAGAACCTGCCTCTCGGAGGAGGAATATAGGAACAAAGCTATGCGAAGTACAAAACAGCGGAAATACTCAAATGTCATTTTTCTACAATTAAACATCATAAAGCTGCCAACATGATGTCTTCCTCTCATTTACAATGACGAGAGCTTGTCTACCCCACTGGCCTAAGGGAAAATCGTTACACTGTTCCATTGGCCTAGTTTAGTTTACAATTTTTCTCATTTTTGGTGAAAAATCTTGTACTATATAATAATGGAGATTCAATTTAAAGTGCTAGAGACTGCCTATTTTTCTTTAGAAAATACTACGGTATTTAGAGATAAATTTAGCTAAAATGAGAAATTTTAGACTTAGTCTCGACATGTTTTTGCCACCCACACAATATTTCAAATATGCTTGAATCATCTACTTCAATTAATGTGTTAGAAATTAACTATTTTTTACACCTCTCAAATTTTGCTTTGGTACTTTTGATGCATATTTATATTTGCAGTAGAAACTCGTTTATCTGGCTCCCGTTTATCCAGACCTCCGGCTTATCCGGATCAAATTTGTAGAGTCAAAAAATATATTCACTAAAAGGATAATTCTAAATTGATTGCAGTAAGAACAAAACTATAAATGTGCCAAATATTCGCTTATTTTGATTAAATACACAACTGCTATAAGTCGTGCAATAAATTATAGGCATCTAATGACTTACGTGACGTATTTGGAGTGTCAGCCTGACACCACAGTAGCTGAACTATAAATGACCAAGTATTTGCAAATAAGAATCCTATGGAATTTTGCTGCAAAAGATCGTTTTTCGCTACTAATAAAAGATTGCGAATTAATTACTGCTTATTATCCGTACTATCCGGATTTCTGTTTATTCAAATTGCCTTCGGTCCAAGTTAGTCCAGATAAATAAGGTTGTACTTTAAATGGAAATAACCTGAAAAGAAACTTACTGTGTGTGAAAACATGTAATGTTAATATGTTTAAGATTTGTGTTTTTTTAAAAGAGGTTAGTAGAAAGAGTTTTGATTTCAAGCGCATTAGGTATCTGTTTTTCTAAAAAATGTTTTTCAGATGTATTCTAAATACTAGAGTTGGGGAACGTGCGTCCTTTATAAAAATTAGCTTTTTTAATAATTAATTCTAATTATACAGATTGCGACAATTTAAAATGTGTTGAGCATAAAATTTTCAAGATAATGTTTAAATAAGATAATCGGTTCGATTAGAGCTATTGTAAGTTGTCGGATTAAAGTTTATGTACTAAGTAGTAGCAATATTCAATTAATTTCATGTGAGAAACAAAAACAAATAGCCCACTAAATTTTTCATCGGAGTTGAAATTATTTCACACGTTTTTGCGACATATTGTTGAATACTGTTGTTTTTCTTACAAATTTCTTCACAGTAGTATACTATAAATACTTAAAAACAAATAATTGAAAACATTTCTGTTTTATTGCTTTCATTTGAAGTGGTAATTTTAAATTCGCATCTCGATACATTTATTAAAAAAGTAACGTCAAAGAAATTCTGAAAAGATGCCTGTGGTGGGTCTGCGTCCAGGAGACCTCAGAGCACCTACAATCTTAAAATTTTGTACAAAATTACTTCGTGCCCCAAGGATTTTAACCTGGGGTTGTTTACTTTAAATTTCTAATTAGTTTTTTTTAATTGTATTTTTTTAAGCTAAAATTTCACATAAATTGCCTTTAAAGGGATGAAAGATTTCTCACATCTCTTAATATTTCATGTTGTTCCAAAAAGATTTTTTCTGCATCAAATAAAGCTTGTAACAATTTTATCAATAAATTAGAACAGCAGGTATAAGGGTTTCTATTTAAGCAAAAAGTCCTATGCCCAGTCCGGAGCTAAAGAGCAAAAATGTATTACCACAGACCACGAACTTAAAAGCAGTTTTTCAAACGTACAAAACTGCCGTCCGTTTGGCAATGCTCAGGAGCCCCTTTTAGCACCAGCACCTATAGCTGTGCAAGTTGGTTCAAGTTAGTTTGGAACGAGGAAAAATGCTCTTCAAAGCGATTTTTTTTTTTTTTTTTTTGAAATATCATCTCATTTATGCATATTTCTATCAAATTATTTTTATATTTTCGGGTAGGAGTGGAATTGTGTTCAAAAAATTATCTCCTCACTTAAACTCTATTTTCTATGGGTGGAAAGGAGAATTTTCACTTTGTTCGAAACGGAACTCGTAACGTGTTTTTCAATCTGCGTCTTTCCGACAGACGATTTAAATCTTCGCGAATCAAATAAGGTTGCGAAGCAATCTTCGAGGGTTGGTATGCGTCAGCGAGCAGGGGGCAAAATCACCTGATAAAAAAAATAATGCAACAAGTTGTTAATTTCTCCCTAGTGGAAATACAAAATAGTTTTCCTTGAAAAACTTCGTATGTAAAATAATAAATAAAATATTTATTTTTTTTATCCACTATCGAAATTTTACAAAATGCAATCCAGTGATAAAACTAGTGATGTTCCGAATATCCGTATCCGCGGATATCCGAGGAAAAATAAAGATCTGTATCCGTATCTGTTACTTTTTTGACGGATCTTAAACGAATCTTTTCTATTTTAAAGTTTTTTGAATATTTGAATAAAAGACTTTTAAATTCCGTTTAAATTAGGTTTTATTCCCTATTTAAATTATTCAGAAGCCAACGGCCCTCTGAAACATGTTTTTTTTTTTTTTTTTAATTTTTAGTTTAATATTAGTTTTTGTTATTGATTTGATGTTTCTGTTTTTCTTCATTTTGGTTTCTCCCGGCATCCTTTAAAAAAGGTGAGACAAAAGTCTCTATTTACTGTTTGTAAAGGTGTTCCCGTCGCAGTTATTCCGTCGGTCGGAGTAATTTGGGTGGAATGGATCAGCGCTGCATTTATGCTGAAATCAAATGTGAAAAATGATTTCTAGCCTATCCAGTAGCAGCTTTACATTTTTGCTCCTGTATCCTACATCTACCGAGCATCTTAGAAACAATTTTTCATTCTATTTAAGCATTAATGCTGCGCTGACCCGTTCTTCCCAACTCTCCATCAATTTTAACGGAGATTTCTTCAAAGAGTAAATCATAGTCTTTATTATATTTTCGCCGTAGATGAAATTCTTTGAAGAAACAGTGTTATAATAGTGACAAGAATACCTTCCGTAATAAATTTTACACTTGGATAGTTGAACTGGGGAAAAAAACTTTGAGATCCGTATCCGCGGATCTTGACACTAATGATCCGGTTCCGTATCCGTATTCGCGGATCTATACTTTTTTAACGATCCGGCACATCACTAGATAAAACTGCATAAAAACTTATAACTACATGAAAGTCGCCCATTTATATAGGCTTATCAACACATGCGGTCTCCTTATCACTGCCTAATTTAAATTTATATTTTAAAAATAATATGTTTTTTGATATTTATTTTTTATAGGGGGTGGGGGGGGGCGCCAAAACGAGATATTGCCCCTGCTCCAAAATGACCTAGTTACGTCTCTGCATGTGAAAGCATTTTAATAAATCAAATTTAGAAAACAAATAACGAATATAAAATTAACAAAATTTCGAGTTTCAGTGCATAAGGAAAGGAAATTTAGGCACAAAACACCGATTGTGTAGAAGATTTCGGTCGAAACTAAAATGCGCTAAAAGAGTCAACGCAAAAATTGTATGTGGTCATCCAATACTATACACGGACCCTCTTCCCCTGCCAATAAATTTTGAGCGGTGACAGCATAGAGGGGAAGACGTCCCCCAAAACCTGTCAGCCGCTCTACGTAGAGGGGAAGGAAAACGCTACAGCTTTCTCTCTCTCTCTTCCGAAAGCTAGAAATTTTCTGTCTGATGAGTCCTCTTAATGCAATATTTCACAAAAAAAATACTCGAAATTTGGACTTGTCAGACAAAATTTTCTGGGAAAGAAAAGTTTACGGGAGGTTACAGTGACCTCCTATCATGTAGCCCCTGAATGCCTGCTAATCAGGGATGCTTTTTCAAGAATTATTTTAACATTATGAGTTCTATCGAAGCTAATGCGTTCAGCTTTTTTTTGAAATGCTCCTTCTTTTATAAATTTTAATAGAATGGCTGCTTTAAAAACTGAGCTTCAACTATTCCATAAAAACTTTAAAGTTAACTGCTTAGATGAAGCAAAGAAAACTTTGTCGTCAGCCGTTAAAGGAGTTAGTGCTTAGGGGTCTGTTTCAAAATGTTGAAAATTTGGTGCGGCTGCTTTTGGGGTGCTCTGCTTCGTCGTGTGAAGCTGAAAGAAGCTTTAGTGCGCTCATAAAGCTAAAATGTATCTAAGGTCGACTATGACACAAAAGCGGTTAAATCATATTGCTTTATGTTACGTTCACAAAAATATCTTGGATGAAATTGATCGCCAAAAAATAGCACGGATATTCGTATCCCATGTGCAGTCTAAAAAAAATGTATTTGGTGGAAATTAATTTTTTTTTCTTATTGTGTAAATATGTAAATCAAGATGTACCTGTTTAAAAATTTTGTCTTAAATGTAAACCCCTTTCTATTTGATGTCAAGTTTTTATCTCATATACTATATATATATATATATATATATATATATATATATATATATATATATATATATATATATATATATATATATATATATATATATATATATATATATATATATATATATATATATATATATATATATATATATATATATATTTATATATATATATATATATATATATATATATATATACGAATTTTTCTTGATACAACTTGAAAACGACAGTGTCAGAATGGTCCCCCCCAATAAATTTCAGCTGACGACGCCAATGATTGTAAATGCATGTAATTTTATAAACTTTTTATAGGGAAAGAAAAGCAACTTTTTTAAATCTCACAATTAAAAACACATGCACACACATAAATTTCTATTAAGAAATTGATTAATTTTTAAAAATCACCCTCACTCAAAATTAATTGCTGAGTGTAATTGGATTAATTTTGGTGCTTTGAGTTTAGAAATAAACTGGCAGTTAGAAATTCAATTTAATATATATATATATATATATATATATATATATATATATATATATATATATATATATATATATATATATATATATATATATATATTTAGTAGTAAAAAATTTTACACATTTTTAAGAAGAGAAAATATAAACTGCACGTATTTTTTCAATATTTAGCTTTTTTTAAGTTTTGTAAAAAAAAATGCAGCAATTAAACTAGATTTTAATTGGTAAAAATCAATTTCTCCATTTTTTAGGGAAAAAAAAAACCTGTAAAAAACAGGTTTTTTCTTATGGCTTCTAAATTTTCAGAAATTGCACATCTCTAGAGAGAAGTACTTTAAAATTCTCACTCTCGTTACACCACCAGCAAGTGGCTAGAATGCTCAGACCCCCTCATTAATACAGCCCCATTCCATTTTGTTGATGTTAATAAATTTATGTATAGAAGTTCAGGACTTGCCACAATATGGGTGTATCTTTGAAATTTCAGACCACATTTGTTAAACTGGTAAATAAGTAAAGGAATCTAAGGCAAAATAGGAAACTTGACTTTGTATTGAAAACAGTGATACAGGTAAATACCATGATAGCATAACTATAGAACTGTGAAAATTTTAAGAATAGAATAAGAATTTTACAAGATCAGAAAAAGGAATTAAAGTAAAAAGGGGGGGGGGGGAGAACCTCGGAGAAAAGATATTGGTGTATTAAAGTTAAAAACAGTAATTCCAGTACTCAGTGACGGATTTGCAGACTTAGGGGCTGTTGCCAATGCATTTCTGAGGCCCTTTTGTCATCACAGAACTAAGTAAAAGATTATTTGTCATGGGCAATTTTATCCTCTTCGGGATCCCTATGGTTGTAGGAGTCCCTTCGCAGTAGCGACATGGTAAATCCTCCATTACCAGTACTATAAGAAAGCATGTTTCAGAGTTTATACAAAACAGTTTTGTTGTAGCAAAGATCTTTAGGCTAAATATGTAAGAGATTTCTATTGCACTATAGCATGTAATGTAATTAGTAATCTCAGAAAATCAACCACATTTATAACATCACTTAGATTTTGAAATTGATAAAAAATGGAACTAATGTCATTATTACCGACATCAACTGTAAACGACTTGTCGTTTTGTCATTTTTGATGGGGTTGCACACTAGCGCTTTAACATTTTTAGACATATAGTTGGGGCAAACCTAATTGGGCAGCATTGTGAAAGCTACACAGATCCTACTCACAGCATAACAACTCCGCCAGGTTAGGTTTGCCCAACTGTAATGTTTTCTACAAAGGCTGGCATCTATTCTTTGATGCGATAACACTATCGGCAGACATACATAGCAACTTGAGAATTTTGAGGCCCAGTTTCCTATGGGCATCTGAAACACATGGCACATAGGTGCCCATGGCTTAATTGGCAACTAGGCTCTTATAATGCGAAATTGCACTCAAAATTTAATTTACCTGAGAGTATCTACACCAAATAGATAATCAAGGGGTCTTTAACATGCTGAATAATCATATGACATGGGTGTTGATAATTTTCTAATTTGAAAATCCTCTGTCTGGGGGCAGGTGTGAACCCACTCAGTTTTAGCCAGGTTCATACCAAAATACATTTAGAACAAGATTTTTAGTCAAAGAGAGTATATTAAGGAAAAAATGTAGATAGAATAAAATTACTGAACAAAAAATAAATAAATAAATAAATAAAATTAAGTAAAAAAAATAAATAAAAAATAATAAAGAATAAAAAGAAGAAGCAAATGTATGCTCTTTAGAAATAAATATACTCACTAACGAAAGTTTCAACATGACTACAGGCTGTTCCACATTTAGGACAACGAAGTTGTCCATCACGTCCATTACCATCATTCCCTTTGGAAGACTTCTTCCCATCACCACTACGATTCCTCATACCAGAATCCCCTCCATCTCCTGGTGGATTGCCACCTTGGCACATTACTTGAGAATATGATACATAACGAAATACTTTAAAATCTATTTTTGTTTTTGATTCTGAATTGCCAAGAAGCTTTGCAACATCTGAAAAAGAGCAGCTACTTTCAAATTCAAATTAGGAAAAAAAAGTTTCAATTGCAGTAATTTTTGTTGCAAATTTTCAGCCAGAATATCTTTGATCATACAAAACCCATAGTCTGAAAGGCATCATCACGACAGAGTAAAAAAAATTATTCTGCTAGTCCTGAATCCTTAGATTTTTCTTTTATCCAGGTATATAGTAAAAGCAGTGTGTGATTTCTATTCAGATTCCTACGGGCATCTTAAAGTTGTATATAAAACACATATTCATCCAATTTTTTGCCTTACTTAATGTTATGGACTACTTGCAGTGAATAGTATCGATGCAAAGAAAATTTTAATGTAGTTTTCATGATTTTGCAGATTTTAGATCAAATTAACAATTTTTGTAACTAAAAAAATATTCTATGGACTCCAGGTTTTCCCTGACTTCTGTGAATACAATACGGTACAAATTACAAATGTGATGACCAGCAATAGGATCTGGGCCCAGCTAGGCTGGTCCTAGTCAGCATATTAGTCCCCAATGAAGATTAACGCCCCTCTTAAACAGGACCTGAAAATTATATTGCCTGACATGTCCGGGGCATGTAATAATTATGATCAGGCATGAATCTTTTACCCTTCCATGTCTGACTGGGCATTTAATTATTATAATTTTTTAATTAGGGTATTAGTAATTTTAATGACAACTTATTATGTAGTAATTATAATTATTTACTTTTTTTATGTTTTTATATTGAAATAATTCTTGATTCAGATACAAAGCTGTTTAATTAATTTTTGTCTGATTCATAATATATGACAAATTTAAATATCTTCATTATTATACGATAAAAAAACTAGGCACATAAAAATTTTAGTTAGGCATGTATTCTTTGGACAAACATTCCTGGCAGAGCATGCAAAATTTTAAAGATTTTTCTAGCGCTGCTCTTAAAGCTGTCTACCTGCTTACCAGACCAACCTACAAAAATTAAAAATCCTGCAACTATTTTATCGACACATCATAATCTCAATAATAAATATCTAACTTTGAGTACTAAAAATTCTAATCAACATATATTTTACAAAATCGCATTGAATACTGAGGAAAAAACAAACTCTGCAATCTTTACCTGAGCTAATTTATTGATGCTTCACATCCCTTATATGATTGAATAGATTTCACTGATTGTTTATTCTTGAATATATATTTTATTAGCATCTTTATTACAATTATGGCTATTCTGCATACAAATTTGAATGATTCTTCAATTTTTATTTAATGCATTAGCATTTTTCTCATTTATATGAGAAGTAACATCTCCTTTTCCTATATAGGCAAAAGAAAAATCCCAACAGCATAAAGAGCAAAATGCAAACTGTTGACCTTTTCTTGATTCTATAATGAAAGGATGATCAACAGTGTAAGATTTTTAAAGATAGAATTATATTTTCTGCCAGACATCATTAAGTTCCACCACAATTCAAAAATTTTCTGAGGTTATTGTAATGAAATAAAAAACAACATACAACATAAGCATACACATCCAAGAAAAATTCAATCAAGCACATATCGCACCTGCTGATACATGCATCTAACAAAAATTTAGAACATCCATGATGTTCGCGGTAGCTAATGTAAGAGCACCCTAACACATTTGCAAGATGCCATCAAAGAAGTGCCGTCAGTGAACGTAGAATCTCGCCCTCGCTATAAGTGCCACGAATTTCAAAAACCATCCTGCCAGGGTTTGCCGATATATATCAGTCGATAAATATCATGATATATATCACCATATATATCCAATATTTTGAAAATATCATATTTTGATGCTTTGATATTTTCGACATTTATTTTTTCAACTACGGTAATTTCAATATAAAAATTGTATTAATTAGTTTTAATATTGTTTATTTATCATTAAAAATAACCAAAAAGTTATCTACTATATTTTTATGACGTATAAATACATCATTAATATAACAAAGTAACATAATATTCCTTTTATATTTTATATTCATAAAATTATTAGAAAATTATTAGTAATGTAACAATTTTATACAGATTAAAAGTGCCTAGCCAAACATCAAATGTTGTTCAGAAAAAAAAAAGAAAATGTCTTATGACTGTGCATCGACTAATGCATATTTTTTAGTTCTGAACTATAGAACTGAATAAGTAAGGACAAGAGGGTAAAACAGCTAATACTAAATTTACTCCATTAAAATCGATAAAAATGTAAAATAAAATATTAGATATAAATAATGAAAGAAACATTACTTTCAAGCCTACACATTGCAAAAATAATATAAGAAAAAATAATGAAAGAAACATTACTTTCAAGCCTACACATTGCAAAAATAATATAAGAAAATTAATACAGAGTGATTAAAGATTCATTTACTATTTTAAAGACTAGTTTGTGCTGATTGAAAATATCAGATACGTATATATCAAAAATTTTCCGATACATATTAAAATATTGGATATCTTTGAACCCTGCATCCTGCTGAGCGAAAAGATTTAGATTCAATAATAAAGAACAATGTTGTGTTTGGAGCCGCCACAGAGTGTTCTATAGATACAGAGCGATCTATATTGTGTCATGTTGAATAGCGATCATTCGAAGGACAAACCAATTGCTGACTCAGGGCAGATAAAGTAGGTCATGGTCCATAACGGAAGAAAATCCAAACCTGCCCACATTCTTTCGATTACAGACGGAAAAATAAGGGGAATCCCGGAAAAAAAAAAACACAATCTGGTAACACCGAAGACGCGGCAAAAGCCCGGCATTGCCAGGCATCCAGAAAGTTGGCAAGTCTGCCTTACTCATTACAACCTCTTTTGGTAAACTGTTCCAAGGGCCCACAAACCTATATATATATAGTTTTTTTTTTTTTTCTAATTTCCAGATTAGCTTGAGACTTGGAACAGCTTAAAACCAATGAATGACCCCTCGTACTGCTTTCCATGCAAAAATTTAACCCATTAACATCTTTGATATTGATAAACTTAAACAACTGAATCATGTCCCCTCCGACTCTTCTTTGCTTTAGGCTACACATATTAAGCCTCTTAAGTCAGTCATCATAATCTAAATCTGAAAGTCCCCTTATTAGCCTAGAAGCCATTCTCTGACTCCTTTCAAACAAAGAAATATCTTTCTTGAAATAAAGAGACCAAATCTATAGTGCCTAGAAAGAGTAGTGTGCCGATCGACGGGGAAAAAGTGAGGTCAGATCTGAGGAAAAACCAGATGGCGCTGCGTTCGAGGTGTACGTTATGCTCCTCAATCAGACTCGTTTTAAATCAGCGATTGCATGCTCATTTCGCAGTTTAAAAGCCCCGTTTTTCGGATTGAACTTATTTCTGCGCAAAAGAAAATTCTGTAATAAGTGCTATTTGTTACATGGGTGTTCATTTATTTTTTGAAGAATATAAAATTACCTTATGCTAATTTATCTTCAATGAAAATAGTAGACTATAAGGGGCCATTCATTAAATATGTAAGGGTCCCGAGGGGGAGGGGGGTTAGAAAAGCCTCTACGTACCTTTATGGGGGGGGGGGGTCAAACTCATTCTTACGTAATATTTTCCAAGTCGGTATTTCACATTAGAAATTGCGCGGTCAAATAGTGATTTGGCAGAGATTATGTTCCATTTGCGTATGGAAGGTAAGAAACGTGTTAGGATAAGATGTTTTTTTTATTTGTTTTACAAAGAATGAATAGTGTAAAATATAATAAAAGAGTCGCATTATGTATGGCATGTTTTATTTTTAATTAATATTACATCAAAAAAAATGTCAAAAACATTCAGTTCAGATTCTAACTTTTCATTAACTATTTCTTTACGCAAAAAGTTAAATTTAATAATGTGAATTTAATAATGATTCCAGTGATATAACGATTTCAAGATTTGTTAGTTTCTCATTTTGAAAAATGAAATGGAATCTTACGTAAGAATAGGGGGGGGGGGTGAAAAATCTTACGTACCCTTACAGGGGGGAGGGGGTTCAAAAATTGACAAAATCATCCTTACGTAATTAATGAATGGCCCCTAAGTATTCAATAACTGCGCGTCTCTTATTTCTCTACTAATAATAAAGCTGAAAGTCTCTCTGTCGGGATTTCTGTCTGGATCTCTGTGACGCAGACAGCGCCTAGACCGTTCGGCTGATTTTCACGAAAATTGATAAAGTTAGTTTGTAGCATGGGGGTGTGCACCTCGAAGCGATTTTAAATTCGATTTTGTTCTTTTTTTATTTCAATTTTAAGAACAGTTTCCGGAGCAAAATTAGTAAATTACGAAATTATAATGACGTGGAACCGTAACGTGGGAAGAGCGAATGAACATAGCCAATTGGCGAGGAATTCATCATCCATTATTTGTAAATATACAAGCTTATCAAATGACCTTTAAATTTTCTCCTCCAGGCAAAGTCCTGTGGGTACCGCTATTTTCAAAATAAAACAGCTTCGAAATTCTTAAGCTAATTAAAATTATCAGGGCTTCTCAGTCTGAGTCGAAGAGTCGGAGTCGCTTGAAAACCTACCCACTCCGACCTGTTTTCTTTTTAATTTTCAAGGATTTTCCTTACATTAAAAAAAATAATAGAGTCACTTGCTCCGATCACATATAACATACTAATTTGCAAATAACTGCAATTGGCAAACAGCTGGCTTGATTATTTGTTGAATTTTTGGTAATACTTATCAACGTCAAACTGCTAGTTTGCTTATTTTTATAACGTTCTTTAGAACCTGTCAGCAAACGGTTTCGTTGTCGATAATTATCGAAATAGAAGTGTTTTTGAATCTGACGTTATCATTGTCAAAAAAAAGTATTTATGTATTTTTATCTTTTATCTCATATGTAAAATAGCGAAAGAAATGTATCCTTAAAAACTAAAAACAAATGGGGGAACTTCCTCGTCCCTCTCCTTTGTCTAACATTGCTTATGATAGCTTTAAAATGTTCTTTTAAAAGGAAGTGCAGCTTCTGAATCTCCCTACCCTTAATCAGGAAACAACATGACAGTGCTAAAATTAAAAAAATCTAAATAAGTAGCGATAAAAAGAACATTGTGATACATGTTTTTGGACGCAAAAAATATTTTCCCGTTGTCGATATATGAGATTTGCCTATGGGAATTTTAAGAAAAGCGAGTCTCGTTGTTACAAATTTAGCGAGTTTCGATGGGGAAAGACATCTTTCTCACGCTCTGTAGATATGGATGTCCTGCCACATGCAGACGAGGAAATCGTCTGTGAGAAATTGGTACCTTCAATCCCTCGCCAAGTGTTTAAATTTGCCACTTTTCTTAAAATTTCGGGAGACGAATACTTTTTATCTCGATAACGGGGGACGATAACAAAAATAATTATCAATTTCGTACAAGATTTTAAAAGGCTAAAATTAAAAAAAAAATTTTTTTTAAATATAACTTACGTGCTCGTTGATTCCGTTTGTCCGAAAGTCGAATGGTCGGTCGCTAACAATTACCAGGCGTAGCGTTGCTGGAGATTTCCAACCTATTCTCCAAACCTATAAACTGTAGAGGTGATGCTACCATATACCGTGCCCAAGTCGGGCTCTTTCTCATTTAGGGGCCTCATTGACTCAGGAATCGCTCCATTCTGCTTTAAACTCACGCTGGCTACATGAATGGGGCTTGAGTCTCCCAAGTGGCATTAAAAACAACAACAAACTGCGCCCTAAGCCATCTCGATTGATAATACATTTCCCTTAAAATATAAGTATCAAATTTTCAGTCAATTGTGTAAAATTTTGTTTTGAAAACATCCTTGTCTTTGTGTCTACTTCAACAATGATCTTTTTATCGTCAATATTATTTTCCACATAATTTTCATTATCTACAAAAACTACAATATTTGGAGATTTTTTAAATTTCATACAAACCCAATATTCGTTAGGCAAATTAATATGAACAATTTCATTTATAATAGATTTATACGTGTTTTATTTTATACTGCATAATTCCTGATGGACCTTTTCTTTCGTAATTTTTTAGTAAAGTATGTTGGCAGACTTGGGAAAATTGTCAGAGTTGCCTCATCTTTAAAAAAAAATTTTCCCCGAGGAATTAAAACTTCCTCACCATTTATAATATGCTTAAAATGCGTTTCAATAAAATGTTTTTCGAAATGCAGAGCACAAATTGAGCAATATTTATCAGAAACTTTATCTAACCTGGGAATTAACGAGTTCCACTTTAGTTTTTCTTCATCTGCTGGAGCTTTAAAAAGCGTAACTTTTTCCTTGCATGTTTTAATACCCACTTTTGCACCCTGGTACAAAACAAGATGAAGCTTTATTTCTTCCAATGTTCAACTTTGATGCCTCCATTAAAAGTGGCATTAAAAACAATAAACTGCGCCCTAAGCCATCTCGATTGATTATACATTTGACTTAAAATATAAGTATCAAATTTTCAGTCAATTGTGTAAAATTTTGTTTTGAAAACATCCTTGTCTTTGTGTCTACTTCAATAATGATCTTTTTATCGTCCATATTATTTTCCACATAATTTTCATTATATTCAAAAACTACAATATTTGGAAATTTTTTTAATTTAATACAAACCCAATATTTGTTAGGCAAATTAATATCAACAATTTCACTTATAATAGATTTATACGTGGTTATTTCAGTTTCCATCTGCGGAAATATCAAGTTTTATTTTTTTCAAACAGGGAACATTTTTCTTAACTGCATAATTCCTGATGGACCTTTTCTTTGCTATTTTTTTAGTAAAGTATGTTGGCAGTTTTGGGAAAATTGTCAGAATTGCCTTATCTTTCAAAAAAGTTTTTCCCCGAGGAATCAAAACTTCCTTACCATTTATAATATGCTTAAAATGCGTTTCAATAAAATGTTTTTCGAAATGCAGAGCACAAATTGAACAATATTTATCAAAAACTTTATCTAACCTGGGAGTTAACGAGTTCCACTTTAGTTTTTCTTCATCTGCTGGAGCTTTAAAAAGCGTAACTTTTTCCTTGCATGTTTTGTACCCACTTTTGCACCCTGGTACAAAACAAGATGAAGCTTTATTTCTTCCAATGTTCAACTTTGATGCCTCCATTAAAAGCCTTAAACGCTGTTTCATGAAATATTCACAAAATAAAGGTAAAAAGGAGAAACGCGGAACTAAATTGTAACAAAATCCCGCGTCTACTAATATAAACACCGCGAAATTGAACGTACATCTCGACCGCACTGCCATCTAGCGGTTTTCAAACAATTTGTCTTCAAGAATTGCGGGGAAAAAAGCGCCGGTCGGCACACTACTCTTTCTAGGCACTATACCAAAACTGAACAGTATACTCTGAATGAGGTCTCACCAAATTTCTATATAAAGGCTTTACATACAGTCGGACCCCGATTTAACGAATTCATTGGGACCGAAACTTTTATACATTAAATTGGGGTTATTCGTAATATCGGGATATGAAATTAAAAAAAAAAAGCATTTACCTTACCTAAAACCTTTAATAAGCAACTGCGCAAAAATATCCATAATTAGAAAGTGTACACTTTTTATTCAGCATTCCACAACTTATTACATGCTGGTTAATTTGAAACTTAATGTGTAATAGATGTTTGAGAATTTCATTGATACTTGACTCAAAATAGTTTGAGATTTTATAGATTTTATGGAGAGAAGAAAATACTGTGTCTTTTGCAGCCTGCAGCATGAGATATGTTTTTAGTTTAAAGGCCATGTAAAGCATTTGAAAAAGTAAGTTTTAATGGGAGTTTCACTATCACTTCCTGCATCAGAATCACTATTTGTTGGTTGTCCCCTCACTCTTCAAAAATTCCAAGAAAAGTATTTTTTCTGCTTCGGACAATATGGATTTAACGTTTGAAAACAATCAAATATTCCCTAACTCAAATTTAAAAAAAAAAGGCTGTTAAAATAATTTGTTATTTCAGGGTTTATTATTTGGTAAATAGGTGTTTTTGCTTTCATTTTAGTTGGGGGAAAAAGAAAAATTCGCTAAATCACGAAATTCGTTAAACAGAGGTTTGTTAAATCAGGATTCGGCTGTACTTCAATTGAAAAATATTGATGCCACTAAAGAAGCAAAGAATGTGCTTTTAACTACATAATATAATTGTGAATTTACAAAAGGAAAAAAAAATCATATTAATTACCTACTAATACTTGATTTCCTACACATAGACACACCAAAGATTTGATATAAAAAAAAATGTGCAAAATGAAATAGCTTACATCTTTTTGTGAAATGAGACACAGCTCCTCTCCTAACTATGTGAATGCCACATGAAAATGACATGCTACAGACAGCACTAGTCCTTTTTAAATGAAAATGCACCTAAAAATATTTCACTTATTAATCATATAAGAATTAACAAAATAGCAATCAGCTTAAGCATGAGCATTACTGCTATACCCAAAAAAAAAAAAAAAAGAGTAACTTACCTAAATTTGCTTGAACTGTATGAAGTATTTTGAGTTCCTACTCAACAATCTATTAAAAATAGAAATGCAATTACTGTATTTCAAATACAAAATATCAAAGAAAAATCAAGTACAGTCATTATTCTGTTTTATATCAAAGCTATCTAGTCATTTAGTCAATTCAAAATAAGTAGAATAAAGAAAAGCAGTTTTATAGTGCATAATGAAAAAGGAAAAAAATACATTATTGAAGCTTCAAAAGACATGTTTTTAAGTCCTGAGAGCAGGATTGAGCAGAGAGAGAAGCCCTTCATTTCTTAAAAGCAACGGTTTTAGGTCCCGTAATATATTTTAAAGTAAAATACTGGAAGGTTCACGCAAAGCGTGTGATTTGTCGTCGTAGTGTGACCGCGGATCAGTGCTTTAAGTTTTCCTAACCAAATGATAAGAAAGAACCGTTTGTTTCTCGGCTCAAATCCATCTGAGTTTTGGCACCAATGTCAAGAATACTTTAAGGATTATCTAATTAATCAGTACATTATTAAAGGAAAAGATGATGGAATTTAAAGACGAAACAAATTTTATTTTCGTCCAGATAAATTACAACGGGGGTACTTCTGTACCCAAAAGATGATTGCAGTGGAAGGTCTTGATCTTTGATGGAAAGAACAAATTTGGCAATATATGAAGTTAAAAAAGTTTTCATTCAAAAGATCGACCGCTAATGGGTCGGAGTTAGCTTCGCTCAGTGATTGGCTAGATTACAGTAACGTGGTGGCTTGGCGACTTTGGCTATAAACAATAGAGTTGCGTGATCATTTGTTTACATTTTAAAGCTACTGTTAATGTAATTTTATTGTATTTTTTGTTTATTTGGCGAAATATTTCATATTGCAAGGAATTGTTTTTCGTTTAAAAAGAGTTTTTAGTCATTTTAGTTGAAGAATGTATTTATTTTACATCGGGAGAGGGGGTGTGATTTTCCCTTACTCAGAGAACTGTTTTTACCTTTATCAGTTTCCTAAACGATATCCTTTCGATTGCTTTATTCTTTTTCATATGGGGGACGTTGCAGCGGGATTTCCTGTTTGTTCTAGATGGGTAGTTAGATTTTTAAACTTAATATCTGAGGACGCTTTTTATCCTTTGAATATGGCTGAAGGAACAAGCCATCAAGTATGGGAGAAAAAATAGTTAATAAATCAACTGCTCAGTGGGCATTTGATAAATCAAGTTGTAATATACGCATTCTGACATCATAGCAGCTTAAAACATTTTTTTAAAACTTTTTTTACAACAGAACGGTTTAAACACTTGATAGTTTATTGAAATTTTTTAACTTTTCAATTTACAAAGTTTGAACAGAACAACGTCTGTCAGGTCCTCTAGTTAGGTAAATAAATTGCACGATTTGTATTTTTTTTAAAAATCTTTAAACAAAATATGCGTTGATCTTTTGATTTTTAAAGTTCTGTAATGTACATCAAACTTGTGATTCATTTGTAGTTACTGCAAAATACTTTCCATGTTTAAGAATACGTGATTTTAACTTTAGTTTTTTTATCTATCGTAGATAGCTATGACAATGAGGAAATTAATTTACAAGAATTTATTCTTTGTTTAGTAGTAGTACTACTAACTACTTATAGGCCAGTGGTTGGGGAGTGAAAAAAGGTCGAATACGGAAGTAATTGGTGGAAAGCTGGAAATTGTTTTAATTTATGCCGTATGGGTCTGTAATGACCATACTAAGTTTTCCCCCTTCTACTAAGTGAGCTTTCGCCACAGCGTCCAAATTAGTGCCAAAAAACACCTGTTTTTTCATTAGTGTTACAATATCTCAAAAATGGCTCTTAAAACGACCAAAAATACGTAGAGGTTTCTTGTAGAGCACAAAATACTGAACAAAATGAGTACCTACAACCTGCATTTTTGTTAAATATTAAGCTCACAACTCTATTTCAAAAATTGGCTTAAATTACTAATTAAGCGCTTAAAGCCAGAACGCACCTCGTTCCTACGCTCCCTAACGTAAAAAAATGGCAGGAAAACTTTATTATGTTCATTATTGTAATAGAAATATATCGTAGGTGGAATAAAGGTACGAATGAGAAGGAAGGAAGTTGAAAGTAAGGAGGGAGGGGGGGAAACGCGTATCCAGGTTAATTATGCTAACCCCTTCCCACTCCCACCGGCTCTCCCTTTCTCCACTGAAATACCTTCGTTCCCTCCCTTCCGTCCACTCACCCCTTTCTTAGAGGCCGAATAAACCTTTTTATGCTGATATTTCTCCCATTTGCTAAAAATTCCGGAGGGTGGTTTCTTAAAATCGAAGTTTTAATGCATTTACAATGGGAAACTATTATACAATATATTTAAAAAAACAGCTTTTATGGCTAAGAAGTTGTTTAATTATATCACCCTCTCAATACTTAACGATTCGTTTTGACACAATAACCATTTAAAAAAACTAAAAAAGCGGGGGACGACATATTTACCGTTAAGTTTGTTATAATCTTTTATAAATTCTTCGTGGATTTTCCTCGAAATCATTTAAAACCTATCATTCAGATACAGTAATGTTCTTTTTTTTTTAATGTACATAATAGCCAGAATATTTAACTCAGAATATTTAACTGTTCTTGCGAAATAATTTAGCAAGAAGGAATTCAAAATTCTTAATATTGAAAATGAAAGTTCATTGTTGCCTGCTTACATGCTATATCATTTTGAAAAATCCCCATAAGTTTGCTGTGTGATACAATAACTGAAATAAATTTAATCAAATTTCATGCATCTGAAATCAAAAACTGAAGATACGATCTAGTTTATTCTTAAAACGATGTTTGCAATGTGCAATTATGAAATAAAACTCTAGTAAACTTTCCAGCTGCAATATGCAATCGAAAATCTTATCCTGAATAATTGGTAACAGATCCTAAATTATCGACGAACTTGACTGCAAGCGTCGAGATAACAGAAAATTTGGTGTGCCAGGCTTGTAGAGTGAATTAAGATTTTTTCTTAGAAATGGTAACATTGAGGGGAATAAGCGACTTCCGGTTATACATTTATTTTTTAGCTTGAGGCAAGGACGAAGCATCTCATATAGAACACAGGCTTATACACAGGTAGGAATTGCTTTTTAATAACTCATAGAGTGTTCATCTGCAGTTCATCAAGAATCACAAAACAGATATACACTACTGGCCATTAAAATTGCTACACCAAGAAGGCGACATAGTACAGACATGAAATTTAAACGACAGGAAGAAGATGATGTGATATGCAAATGATTAGCTTTTCAGCGCATTTAGACAGCGCACGCGCCCGCAGCGACACCTACAATGTGTTTAAATAAGGAAATTGTACAGACATTTTCCCACGTGCTAATTCAGTTTGAACGTTGCTGCGTGTTGGAAAATTGTTGTGATGCCTCGTGTAAGAAGGAAAAATGCGTACCAGCACGTTTCTGCCTTTGATAGAGGTCGAATTGTAGCCTACCGGGTTTGCGGTTTTTCCTATCGCAGTACTGCTGCTCGCCGTCGGTCGAGATCCGATGATAGTTAGCAAAATATGGAATCGATGGGTTCAGGATGGTAATACAGATCATCGTGCTGGTTCTCAACGGCCAGTAATCACTAGAAGCCGAGAGGACAGGCATGTTATCCGCATGCCCTTCATGGATCGTACAGCCACGTCACGAGCTTTGAGTCAAGAAATGGGATCATTTGCGAGACCACAAGTGTCTGCACGAACAGTTCGGCGACGTTTACAGCAGCATGGACTGTCACCTCGGAGACCATGGCTGCTGCTACCATTGACGCTGCATCACAGACAGGAACGCCTTCGATGGTGTGATCAGCGACGAACCTTGGTGTACCAATGGCGAGACGTCATTTTTTTTGATGAATCTAGGTTATGTTTACAATATCATGCTGGTCGCATTCGTGTTAGGCGACATCGTGGTGAACGCACACTGACAGCGTGCTTTCGCCATCGTCTTACTGGCCCATCCCCTGGCGTGATGGTATGGGGTGCCATTGGATACACATCTCCGTCACCCTCTGTTCGCATTGACGGCACTATGAACAGTCGGCGTTACATTTCTGATGTGTAACGACCCGTGGCACTACCCTTTATTCGAGCCCTGCGAAACTTTGTTTCAGCAGGATAATGCACGACCGCATCTGGCCGGGAATGTGCAGACTTTCCTTGGTACGGAAAATGTTCGACTGATACCCTGGCCAGCACGTTCTCCAGATCTCTCACCAATGGAAAACGTCTGGTCAATGGTCGCTGAAAAACTGGCTCGTCAGCTAACGCCAGCCACTACGGTCGATGAACTGTGGCATCGTTTTGAAGCTGCATGGGTGTCTGTACCTGTACATGCCATCCAATCTCTGTATGACTCAATGCCCAGGCGTATAAGCGCTGTTATTGCTGCCAGAGGTGGTAGTTCTGGGTACTGATTTCGCGGGATCTATTCACCCAAATTTCTTGAAAATTTAATCATTTTTTATTTCTAACATAATATATGTGTCCAATAAATATCATTTTGTTATCTGCATTTCCTCCTGGTGTAGCAATTTTAATGGCCAGTAGTGTAACACCTGGTTTCCCTAAAAATGATTTTTGCAGCGTTGGAAGTGCTTAGTGACCATAATGTCCTTTGCGTTTTGTACAGACCATTCTTGCTCTCTTATGGCAGTAATGGTGTGTGTCAGAAGCTGTTCTGTTAAAATCTATCCCATTCGAACAAAATTAAATACCGTTACTTAAAATTTATTTTTAAAAAATGAATGTGTCGAAGTTCTGGGGAGGAATTTAACCCAGGACCCCCTCCCCTCTCCCCTCCTCCGTGGATATGCCACTGAGTTGCTGTATTGATTTCGAAGTCAAGTTAACTCTGTGCTTGCGTGAGTGAACTTTTTGAGAGGAACATGGCTGACTTGTGCGTGATTTGCGATAAATCATACACTGAAGGTGATGTGATTGAAGTCAAAGAACGTGGTATTCAAACGTTTGTTGAAAGCAGCCATAGAAGAAGAGACGGAAAGCATATCAAATTCAAAGAGCTTACAATGGTGGCGATACAACATCTGCTCTTTTTAGACAAGGGAAAAAGAAATTTGTCAAGATCTTGAACTGTACAGTGTTACAACAAACTGTAAAAGTTTTCCGTAATGAAAATGCATCCCCTGATAGCATTGATGAAGCAGGGCAAAAAACTTTGATAGCATTATATGGGGGAAAGGACAGTGAAGAAACATTAAATTCCTTGAGGTTTAAGCTGTTTAAAAAAATCACTAATAAAAAGTACTTTTAATTTAGCCGCTCTTCCTCCCACTGCAGCAGCAGCACGTGAGCACTCTTTCCGTACATTTTTGCAAATTCAATTGGAGTGGATTCACGAAAAGCCCCTTAGATTGGGGCTGGAAAAAAAATAAGCATGGACTATTCCCAGTCGCAACCCGCAAAGAACCAGCTCCTTTAGAATTGCTCTCCACGATTTCGTGTAAGTGCAAAAAAGGCTGTACTCTGGTGTGTAGCTGTCGAAAAGCGGGCATCAACTGCTCTGCAATATGCTACAGCTGCAGAGGGCACGCATGCACCAACTCTCCGGAGGATGATGACGGCACTTCAAACTCAACTAACTTAGAAGCGGAAATTGATATACTGGAGGACAATTTAGAAGAAGTTGACTCATTGGAGGAGCGATATGATCATTTGCAAAATAATGAAAGTGGCAATGACCAAACTGACACTGACATTTGCAACACACTTTCAGCGTCAAGAAAAAAAATTAAGTTCATTTAACTGTTTATTTTATGTGTAACAAAATTGTTTATGTTAAATTTCATTAAGCTAGAAAATTATTGTAGTTTTTATCACAATTCCACACAATGTGAAACTTTCACATGTTGTCAAATGTTTTAGCGATGCTCAACGCATCATTTTAGGTGACCCATATGTATATATTGCATTTTACTTTTAATATCTAATGTCTTTCTTTATTTAACATAAGAAAATAAGAGCTGTTTTGAAATCTGGAATGTTGCCCTTTGTACCTCACGTTTTCGTAATTAAATATATTTTCTACAATTACGTGTCTAGTACCTTTTTAATTACTCTTATCTGTGTGTTAATTTGATCAATATTTCATTTTGCACTACTAGAATGCAAAAATTGAGTGTTCATTGAAATAAGTCTGACTGTTTATTTATCGTCAATAGTTAGATAAAAAGAAGATTACTTTTTATGAGTGATATATGAATACTGTTTCGAGTATAATTTCATCATACATACTCTGAGAAGCAAATTTTGCATTTCTGAACTTATTTTCTTTTATACTATTTTTAATTTCTTAGAAGAATTACTTTTAAGAATTACTTAGATATAAAAGCTGTGTTGTTAAATATATTGTATAATAGTTTCCCATTGGAAATGCATTAAAATTTCGATTGTAAGAAACCACCCTCCGGAATTTTTAGCGAATGGGAGAAATTTCAGCATAAAAAGGTTTATTCGGCCTCTAAGAAAGGGGTGAGTGGACGGAAGGGAGGGAACGAAGGTATTTCAGTGGAGAAAGGGAGAGCCGGTGGGAGTGGGAAGGGGTTAGCATAATTAACCTGGATACGCGTTTCCCCCCCTCCCTCCTTACTTTCAACTTCCTTCCTTCTCATTCGTACCTTTATTCCACCTACGATATATTTCTATTACAATAATGAACATAATAAAGTTTTCCTGCCATTTTTTTACGTTAGGGAGCGTAGGAACGAGGTGCGTTCTGGCTTTAAGCGCTTAATTAGTAATTTAAGCCAATTTTTGAAATAGAGTTGTGAGCTTAATATTTAACAAAAATGCAGGTTGTAGGTACTCATTTTGTTCAGTATTTTGTGCTCTACAAGAAACCTCTACGTATTTTTGGTCGTTTTAAGAGCCATTTTTGAGATATTGTAACACTAATGAAAAAACAGATGTTTTTTGGCACTAATTTGGACGCTGTGGCGAAAGCTCACTTAGTAGAAGGGGGAAAACTTAGTATGGTCATTACAGACCCATACGGCATAAATTAAAACAATTTCCAGCTTTCCACCAATTACTTCCGTATTCAACTACCCAACCACTGGGCTATTAGTTAATAATGTCTGAACTATCACAGTAAATTAATTCTTTGATTGTTTATACCAAGGCCCATTTACGTATTAATTTTCTATAACGTTAAAGATTTTCAAACAATTCTCCTACAGAAATCTTTACATATGATGAAATGAAATTACAAGGTTTTACTCTTAATTAATTGCGAAGAAATTAGGTACAAATATGAATATTAAATTCCTTAACAGTTAATTGATAAAATCTTCATGATTTTCTTAAAATAAAAGTGCTTTTCTTACAAATAGTGAAAAAACCAAATAAACCTGGTTTAAACCAAAAAAAAAACTTTTTTTACCAACCCTGTCTATTCTAAAAGTAATGCAATTATTTTTTAAAAAAGTAATTTATTGAACAGATTCGCATAAACACTTAAAATTCCTCAAAGCAATGCTCTGGGGCTTCTACATATTTTTTATAAGCATCTCTGCCATAACTGGTAAATGCCATGAAAAGCGTTTTTGGGGACCTCTCCCAAGGTCTATGTCACGGCTGATTGGATCTCTTCTATGGATAAAACATGGGTTCCTTTCAGGTCTGCCTCAATCCGAAGGAACAAAAAGTTTGCCGGGGCAATGTAAGGCTATAGGGGGGATAGAACAGCGTTTTCACCTGGTGTTTTGCCAGGAACTCACGAACTCGCAGCGTGTTGTGGCAAGACGCTTTGGCACGGTCTTGCCTCACATATTTCTCATTGCTAAATCTGGAGTAACAATGCAAAACACAGCAGTAGAGGACATGTCCAGTTCATTGGCAAAGAGTCACCTTGTTGTTGGTTTGCTGGTTGACGGCCACCCAGAGCGTTGTTCGTCTTGAACTCTTCCCAGCCCTCTTTTAAAATCTTGAACCACTTCAAAACTTGTGAGTAGGTCAGAGAAGAGTCCCCGTAAGATTCACGAATAATTCTGTTAGTCTCCTCAAGATATTTTGTTGTTTTGCAACAAAAGTTAATCTTGTACCATTTTTCCCGTTATACGGTCGGTGAGAAGAGGTTAACTTTAACTGACATCCGGCTAGTTCCACAGCTCAGAGAACCCTGAGACTGGTGCTCTGGGAAACCTTAGGACCTCTCGCACCTAACCAAAGTAGTTCCATTCCACTCCGACCAATAAAACAGGCCCGGGAAATTCAATTGCTTTCTTTTGGAATACATCTCGTATAGTGTTATGTGTGTACATTAATATCCAAGAACACCCATTCCTCATTTATATAAAATACATAAATTTCTGAAAGCTAGAGGGGCAGTTGATCCCTCCTGACCCCTCCCCCCCCCCCCTAAATGATGGGTCTGCCTGCAATTCACAAATTTCAAATTCTTATTCTAGATAAAGCATTTACTTTATGCAAGCAATTATAGTTTTGTAGAAAAATCTGCACAAAATTTTTTTTTTCGCCGCTAGAGTTGCTGGGGAGTGTTTTTGCTGCTCCTGAGATAAGTGATTTTTTACTGTAATTGTTTATTTTACTACTTTAGTTTCAGTATTTTTATAGTATTTTATCATATAATTAAGTATTCTTGTGCTTTTAAGTCTTATTTTTGATTTACTTGCTTTCTTTAAGTGTTTTTCTATTCTGTGTAGCTAAGCCTAAATTGTGCTGATTTCTTGTTGTTAAGCCTGAGTGCTCTGTTTAGGGTGTAACTTGTTTATTTTAATTTACTGCTTGTCTTAGGATTTAGTAATATTTGTATCTTTTACTTCCAATGCTTTCTAATTCTAATAATTAGCATTATTTCTCCAATTTTGTATTTTTGTATTGACTTTTTAAGTGTACCATTTTGAGCTAGAATGGGAGTTATATGCATAATGAAGGAGGTTAAAAGTGGTAAAGGGGACAAGTGGATTTCTTGTGACCTATGTCGGATGTTCTGCTTGTTTAAGGGGAAGGATGAGTCTGAGAAGGATTTCATTTGTACAAATTGTGTTGAACTCTCAGAAATCAGAGTTAGGATGCTTACTTTGGAGGGTGAGTTAGCATTAGGCTGTAGGCATGTAGATGGGGTAAACACTCCAGAGGGAAAGGGGAAAGTTAGCAAAAAGGATGTGGGCATTAGCTGTGTGTTAGATAGTGGGAAAATTCCAGAGGTCAAGGGGAAAGTTATTGCTGATGTGACTGACTGGGAAACAAAGGGTATAATTTTTGGAGATTCAATGGTGCGTGAGGTGGGAAACTCAATAGGCAGAGTTAGACGTAAAGTGGCTAGATGTTGTTTGCCAGGGGCTCGGGTGAGATATGTAATTAGGGTTGCTGAAAAGAAGGGGGTATTTAATACAGAGGATGTAGTTACTTTGTGGGTGGGAACTAACGATGTAGGCCATAGTAACAACGATGAGTTTACAAAGGAATGGGATTCCCTGTTGGACAAAGCAACCAACTGTTCGGCAAATGTTCAAGTGGTTGGTTTGCTTCCCAGGTATGGTGTGCATAGGAGTTGGTTAAACCAACGGGCTAGGTGTATGAACCTGGTACTCAAGGAAATTTGCTTTAAGCGTAGTATCAGGTTTATTGATGTGTGGAGTAAATGTAAACGCGATTGGATTGCTAGGGATGGCCCGCATCTGAGCTCTACAGGGGTCAAAATGGTTAGTGGTTTGGTTTTAGAGGCTTCAGAATCAAAAAACTAAGTTGGAATGGGGGGCATGGTTTAAGGAGCAGAATTCGAAAGGGTACTAACTATTGGGATTTTAGTAGAAATGGAAATAGGGTGGCTAATAAGATAAAAGATTTTAACAGTTGGGATTCAAACAATCGTGCAGCATTAAATAAAAGTAAGATGGGCTTACTTAAGGTTTTTTATACAAATGCTCGTAGTATTAGGAACAAGATGGAAGAATTGAAAAGCATAATTATAGACGAGAGGTTAGATATTACTGGAGTTACCGAGACATGGGCTACCGAAAATGATGATGATTGCTGGGGTGATGATCTATTGCTGGGTATAATTTGTTTAGACAAGATAGAGTAGGTAAAAGAGGTGGTGGGGCTTTATTTTATCAGAGACACTTTAATTTGCAATGAATTGGTAATAAATGATAAACCTAATGAGATTGATATGATTTGGCTGGAGTTGATTAGTAATAAGGGCAAAAAACTATGTTTAGGGAATATTTATAGGCCACCCAACTTAAGCCAGGGTCAAGACGAACAGATGTTTAGTATTATTAGTGACATTTCTAGCAAGGGGTCAGTCATCATAATGGGAGATTTTAATTTTCCAGGAATTGATTGGAATAAATTTTACCATAGTAATAGCAGAGAAGAGGAATTTTTGAAAGTAATTAGTGACTGTTTCTTAGATCAAATTATAACTCAGGGTACTCGACAGGTTGCTATTTTGGATCTAGTTTTCTGCGACATGGAAGGCTCTGTTCAGGGGTTATATGTAGGGGAACACATTGGAGATAGTGACCACAACAATATTAGGTTTGGGATTAAATTTGATATGCACAAAGTAGAGAATTTTAGGTTTGTGCCCAATTTCAGAAATACTGACTTTGTGGCACTTCGGCAGAGTTTGAAAGCAGTTTTTCCTTTTGGATTGGACAATAGTGATGTGAATCTTCAATGGGCAGAGTTTAAGGAAAATCTAGCGAATATGGTTAGGGATCATGTTCCTTTTAGGAGAAAGGGTGTCAACACTAAAATTTGGCCAATGTGGTTCTCCAGGGAAACTAAAGATGCTCTAAATTACAAGCAAGCTGCTTTTCATAGGTTTAGAGAAACAGGTCACAGTGCAGGTAGGCTCCAATATTGTAAGGCAAGGCGTAAATTTAAGTATTTGGTACGGATTCAGAAAAGAGAGTTGGAGCAAAGACTGGCAGATAACATAAACAGGAATCCCAAGAGATTTTTTGCATACGCTAATTCGGGGAAAGTTCGAAATAGTCATATTGGGCCACTGGTTGATGAGCACAGAATTTTAATTCAGGACGATAGTGATATTGCTAATGTTCTTAATAACTTTTTTTCGAGTGTTTTTAATGATAACTGTATCTCAACAGTTGACACTAACAAGACACAAGCTATAGTACAGCTTGAGGACTTTGTATTTTCCAGGGATGACGTTTTACTTCATTTGAAAAAAATTAAAGAGACTAAGGCTCTGGGGCCAGATAATATTTATCCGAAAATTTTAGTTGAATGTGCAGAGGAATTAGCAGATGTAATCGCAAACATTTTCAATGCTTCTTATAATTCGGGGACAGTGCCAGAGGACTGGAAGCTGGCTAACATTACACCTCTCTTCAAGAAAGGGTCTAAAGGGAGTGCGGGAAATTATAGACCTGTGAGTCTAACTTCGGTGGTTTGCAAAATTTTTGAAACATTGATGAAAATTAAGATAGTAAATTTTCTAGAGACTAATAATCTATTGACTAGTTTTCAGTACGGTTTCAGGAAAGGTAAATCTTGTGCAACTAATTTATTACATTTCTATGACAAAGTTATCATGGCTTTGGACAATAAGAAGCCTGTAGATGTTGTTTACATTGATTTTCAAAAAGCTTTCGATAAGGTACCGCATGTTGCTCTACTTAGCAAATTAGCTGATATAGGAATAGGAGGGAAAACTTTCATTTGGGTAAAAAACTGGCTGACCGGAAGGAAACAAAGAGTAGTTGTAAGGGGAAATTATTCTAATTGGAGTGAGGTCTTAAGCGGAGTTCCTCAAGGATCAGTGTTAGGGCCTGTTTTGTTCATTGTCTTTATGAACGATATTCATAAAAATATTTCTGGGAACAAGAATTGTTTTGCTGATGATGTCAAAGTTATGGGGATTGTAGAAAATGAAGAACAAGCAAATCAGCTGCAAGAGGATCTAGATCATATTACGGAGTGGGCTGATAAATGGGGTATGGCTGTTAATGTTGGGAAATGTCAAGTGCTACATTTAGGGCATGGAAATAAGTGTACAAGTTATTATTTGCAAGGTTTAGTCATTAGTCAGGCAGACAAAGTTACTGATCTTAATAAGTCAGGATTTAAAGTTTAGCCAACAGTGCAGCATTGCTAGCTACAAAGCCAATAAGATGCTTGGGTTTATCAATAGATCTATTTCAAATAAATCTAAAGAAGTTCTTCTGCCCTTATATAGAAGTTTGGTAAGACTCCATTTGGAGTATGCTGCTCAGTTTTGGTCTCCTTATCTTAAGAAAGACATTAATGTATTGGAAAGGGTTCAAAGGCGGGTTACAAAGCTAATAAGTGGACTTTCCCACTTAGATAATGATTCCAGGCTTAGAAGGCTAAAAATGTACAGTCTTGAGCAAAGAAGAGACCGAGGGGACATGATTCAGCTGTTTAAATTTATTAAAACGAAAGATGTTACGGGGCTAAAGTTTAGCACTGAAAACAGGACAAGGGGTCATTGTTTTAAGCTATTTAAATCTCAGGCTAACATGGATATTAGGAAAAATTATTATTTTAGCAGGGAACAGCTTACCGGAAGAGGTGGTAATGAGCAAAGGAGTAGACAGTTTTAAGAGGGCCATTGATCTTCACTGGGGATTGTAAATTGACTAAGACCAGTCTAGCTGGGCCCAGAGCCTGTTGCTGGTCGTCACTTTTGTATTTGTATTTGTATTTATAAATATAAGCAAATGTTTTCTCTTTACTTTGTAAGCAACTTTTTATTGCACATACACAAAAATTCTTTGTTATTGATTCTACTGTATTGCATAAATTATAGGTAAAAATAATTCTGTGTGAAACATTAATAATTTTAAATGTTCCTTATATAGCCAAAATACAGGGTCACACAATATGGGCAGTAAAATTTTTTAACACAGTATCAATTTGAATACGAATTACAAAATGAAAAAAAAGAATAAAGATATTTCAAATCAGATACCTACTAAAGAATAAATAAAAACAAATTAAATAAGAAATGCAAATAATTAGACATTTCTACTTTTGAAGGGTAGCAAATTATATACATAGTAGGAAAATTTACCTCCCTCTGATGAAAAAAAAAAAAAGCAGAAAAACGTCAAAACAAAGCACAATTTAAACGCTTTAAATATGTGATGTTCGACTCGAAATAGCAATTAAAAACAGCCTTTATAGTAAAGTGTATATGAGCATATATAAAAAATTTCACATTATTTTTTTAAATTTTGAACAATTGAATCGAAAGTATGAAATACTAAAAGATGAACTTTCTACTGCAATTTTTCACCCATAACATTGAGAAAAACAAATATTGAAAACGAAACTATTTTCAAAAACAGAAACGAATGTAACAAATTTCAGACTAAGTTTACGTAAGTCTGATGTCTGATGCAAGAAAACTACTATTTTACTGTGTTCAAAACTGAATATCTGATAAAAAGTACTTCATAAATAAAGATACCATTTTGAATATTTTTCGACGAAGAAATCTCCGCAGTTCAGAGACTTTAGCAAATAGATAAGGCTTTTAAAAATATAAATAAATATCACGAAAACGATTTCTTGAAAACATATGTCACGCCATCACCGATTGATTGCCATTCAGTAAGAGTAAATTTCTCCACTCAAACCTGCAATTCGCTAATAACTGATCAAAAACATTGCATTTTCTAAAAAAAAATTGCAAGTTCACTTGAAGACAGCTGTTTCAATGCCTTAGGAAGCCTTTTCTTCATGATGGGGAAACTTTCTGCTGACTGAAAAAAGTGCTCCATAAACCTTGAAACAGCTGTCCGAAATTCCTATTTGTTTTCCTTCATGCCGTATAAGTTGTTTAAACAGCATTGTTGTTGGTTGAAACTGGACGATTATTTCACTTGTGCGGGCATTGAATTCTTAAATAACGCAACTTTGTTGAAATTTTAAACTTTATAAAAACAAACTTCTTCGGGTAAGTAGCTTATCGAATAATAAGAAGTGAAATCAAGATTTGATTTTAGTGACATCTATCGGTTGTATGTTGTAACACAAATTATTGACAGCAGATAAACATCAACAAGCCAAAGTTTTTCAAGTTTATTCATGTTTTAAAATTTTCTCTGCGATTTTTTTAATTATTATTATGGCCACAAAGAGCGACGGTGGTATATAATATTTTATACTTTTCCAATTGTATTTTCCAAATTTTCTATCACTTCATAGATTTGTTATTCATTATTTTCATTATTTTCATTAGTTAATGAAATTTATGCACGGTATTTTTAAAAGGGACTCAGATATTTGCAATTTTATTTGTAATTTAACAAAGTTTATTTTTCTATAACATTGTAAAATTCATTTTTGTCACTGTCACCTATTTTATATTTTCCTCTGTTTTATATGCTATCATCAGTTGATATTTGTTTTCAATTATATTTTCTAAATGAAAAAATTGCAGTTAATATCTAAAGTTGTCGATTTTTATATGTGACGCGACAGAGCTAAATGATTGTATTCGTTTTTTTTAATTTTCTCTATTTACGCGTTATTTTTTTCAGATTTTTTTCCACAATAAAGCTAGGTTTTCACTTTTTTACTTCAGTTTTTGGATTATTTGATGCCAAGAACTTGTCTCTGCAGAATATTTTGTATCAAAAACACTACCTTATATGATTTAAAAGCTGCTTTTTAAAAACATTTTACTGTTTTTTTTCTTGAGATGAATCGCAAATTTTAAAACATAATATTGATGAAAACTCAGAATGAATTTTGTGCTTAATAGATTAAAATTTGAAATTCAACGATCCTGAAAAAAAGCAAGGATCTGTATAACAAGCTTACAAAATCTTCTGAAAACTTCGTAAAATGTTGTGATTTCTATGAACTATTTGAATCTATTTTATCTACAAATTTCAATATTATTTATTTTCACACTTTTGAATAACTCAATCATGCCTCTCTTACACTTCTAAGTAGTGATTGCACAATGCACATTTTGGCAGTTGGACAAATACCGAAGCTTTGACTGCAATTGATCATTAGCATAGAACCTGCATAAATATGAGCAGTGGCGCAGTCAGAAAAATTTCCTGGGAGTTTTTTTCAAAATCGGAAATTGTTGCTTCATTTTGCATTTATTTGCAAAAATATTCAAAATATTTGAATAAAGTGTTTCTATGGATTAGTAATTATTCATTTACAACACTTGGTCAAAAGTAATTAATAATTCATCTTGATATTGCTATGACTTTAAAACAAAGAAAGGGGAAAAGAAGCAAAGTATATTTCTCATTAGCTTTACTTTAATCTTATTTTCAGTTTTTGTGGGGTTTTTTTTTTGCAAGATCATTAAAAACCTTTTCTTCAAATACACGAATGTGAAATACTAGCTGATAACGGTTTCGATCTTTCGGTGAGAATTGGGAAGGAGCCTCAGAAAAACCGGTGTGGTAGACTTCCTCTCTCTAGATTTCCCTAAAATGGATTTTTGCAGTGCAGGAAGTACTGAATGACACATGATACCCTCTGTTGCGCTTTATTGAGATCATTTTAGCTGTTTTATACCTGTTGAGTGCTTGCTCAGCATGAAATATTACTTGCGCATTTAAGAATTGGAAAGTAAAAGTTTAAAGACTCTTTTTTTCCTCAATTTGTATGGAAGAGATGAATGTATTCGAGTGCTGGGAGGGGTTTTAACCCCAAAACCCCTCCTGTGGCTGTGCCACTGAATATGCAGTCAAACCTTGTTAAATTTCATCATTTTATTGTAATTTTTATTAGTTAAACACTCACTAATTGTACATGCTAATATTAAATTTTATCACAGAAAATTTAATATTAGCATGTACAGCTGCTAGTTCATTCTTCCTTTGTTTGTTTCTTCAGCAAGCTCTAATTCACTCCTAAGGGTTTTGACAAACTGGAGTGTTTTGGACAGTTTAAAGCAGCCAAAACCTCAAAAACTCAGTATCTCAAAATATTTTCTCTTCCTGATAGATTTGAGGTATCAAGATTGTGCTGTATATCAGTCAAATTATGCTCCACCTGATTTAATGTTCTTAATATCATACAAAATTTTAAGCTTTACCTGATATTTTTTAATTATCTAATGTCTCCAGTTAAAAGATTTATTTTTGCTTTACATTGTTAGTCCCTAAAAAGCAAATATTTATTTTTTCTTCTTTTTTTGGTCTTAAGTAGGAGAAGTCACCACGAGTTTCATTAAATATTTCTCAAAATTCCACATCTTTTGAAAATGTTAAAATTGTTAACTTTTTCATGTTAATTTTTGAGCAGAATTTGGTAAGTAGAGCTACCTGTCTGGGGTGGGTTGGTGAGCGTTTCAAAAAGAACTTTAGTCACACTTTTAATGATAATTGGCACACAGAAGGGAGGTCTTGACTCCCCCCTCATAACTCGTAGCTTTTTCCCCCATTGCTTATGATTGTATGTATTTTGTACGTAAAATAATTTTAATCAATAATTTCAGTTCTAATAAATGAAAAAAATAAATCCTCATGGTAAAATATTTTTTTTTTAAATTTTAAAAACAAATTGCACTAGTGAGAGATTTTTCTTGAGTTCATGAAGGTTAAAAACATAACTGAGAAATACCATATGTGATGAACGTTTAAATGGTCTTGCACTGCTGAATTCAAGCAACGTCACCATGTGCGTAGGTTATAAATCAAATCCAATGGAAAAAATTAGCTAGAAAATTAGATTTTTCTCTAAAATATTTGTGAGCGTATAGAAGCAGACTGTTGACTATAAATGAATACACAGTCATAATTATGTTTTTAGTTTTGTAATTACAGATTAAAAGGAGATTTTATTTCTTCTATGAATTTGATGCTTCTATAACAATGAATTTGCCTTGCTGTTTTCTTTTTTGAATTATCAGAAAAGAAAATGCATATATTCTCATGCTTTCTGATAATTTAATTAAGTACAGTGTAACTTCAATTTATAACAATGCCAGATTTACGATTTCTCCAATTTAATGATACGTTTCACTGGTACAGATTTGACTGCATTGAATGATTACTTCTCATTGATTCTATTGAATGATTCATTGATTTGCTCCTAAATTTAATGATATCCTTGATTTAACGATAGCTTTTTCCAGTCCCTTGACAATCATTAAAACGAGGTTATACTGTATTTGTTATTGATGTTTTTTTTTCATTAATTTATGCTAATTATTTAACCAGTTTTTTAAACTTCTTTTTTTTTTGCTTTTGAGAATCCATAAAATCAAGTGAATATGTTTGACAGTGTATCGGGTAATGATATGAGTATAAGACTTTCGGCCCTGGACCCTCCATTTTCAAAATTCCTGTGTGTGCCACTGAATAAATACCATCAACATTACAGTCCGACCCCAATTTAACGAACCTCTATTTAACAAATTTTGTGATTTACCGAATTTTTCCTTTTTCCCAACTAAACTGAAGGCAAAAACCCCTATTTACCGAAATATAAACCTCAAATTAAGGAATTATTTTAACAGCAAAAAAAAAAATTTTTTTTGTTAATTTGAGTTAGGAAGTATTGGATTATTTTTTAAATGATGTATCCATATTGCCTGAAGCAGAAAAAGACTTTTCTTGGAGTCTGCAGTTTTTGATGGCCGAGGAAACAATCAATGAACAGCGATTCTGATGCAGAAAGCGATAATCCTCACATCAAAACTTACTTTTTCAAATGCTTTAAATGGCCTGGAAACTAAAAACATATCTCATGCAGCAGGCTGTAACTGACAGTATTTTCTTCTCTCCATAAAGTCGAAAAAGAACTATTTCGAGTCAAGTATTAAGGAAATTGGTAAAAATCTATTACTCAGTACTTTAAAATTTCAAATTAACTAGTGAGATACTAATAGTGAGATAACTAGTTAGATGTAATTAACTAGACTATAAGAGGCAGAATGCTGAATAAACAGTAGTTCATAAAATTAAATTTTAAAGTAAAATAAACACTTTCTAAGGTAAGTGAAGTTTTTTTTTTTTTAATTTTCACACCTCGATATTACAAATAACCCTGATTTAGAGTATAAAAGTCCCAAGTAATTCATTAAATCAGGATCCAACTGTATTAACTGAATGGCTTATGGTTCCAAGAGTTCAATACACGCAATGTTTTAAATTTAGTATGTTTTATTGCAAGTTGAGATTGTGCATAACATAAGAGACAACATTTTATATATTCAATAATAGTAAAAAAAATGCCATAAATTTTCTTCTGCCGAATCTCACCTCATGATGCGGCCAGATCGAAGCTTTGGCGAGACCAAAGCTTTGTGACTTCTCCACCTCTAATGAAAAAACCAATCTGCCTGCTTTTAGAAATAACTCTCATGACTTAAATTGTTTCTTTAACCATTGTAAATGAGAAAATTGTAAATTACTTTTCAATTTTATCATTTTCCAATTATCAATATGCAATTCTAATTCTATGCATTTTTTTTTTTTTTTTTTTTTGTAGATTTTGAAGAGTGGTTACAAAATGTTGTTGATTATTATTCCAACTTAAGTGATGTTGAAAGAAATCTCACTATTGATTGCATTATAGCTTGCAGTGGCTCTTCACAGTTATTGCATTTACATTCTCAAACCAAAGCACTTTTACATCGTGACTTTTTGAAATTATTGCCAGCAGAACTGAGGGAGCATCTATTGTCATATCTGGATGGCAAATCTCTATTAACTTGTTGCTGTGTGAGCAAAACATGGAACCAAGTCATCTGTTCATCTTCAAGGGTCTGGCAACAAGCTTGCTTGCGATCTGGCCTTGTCATCTGCAAGTATTTAGATAATATTGATGCAAAGTATTGGAAGTCATTTTATGTTGAGATGGCTAGAAGGCGGCATCAAATGATAACACAAAAGTGCTTCAACTCAAAAACATATGATCGTAATTTACGGCGAGTAACTGCTGTTCACTATTACAAAAGCAAAGTCGCAACTGGTAATACATGTTCTATACTTTTGCTTTTAAATTTAGTGCTTGTTCTATTGAAATATTTAACTTTAGTTTCTCAAACTAAATCTTTTTTGTGCTATTGATTTTTAAAGTTGTGGGAGGGAGGAAAGGGGTGCCAGAAAATACTCACCCCAGGTACCATCATCTCTTGGAACGGCCCTGCCCTTCTCCCTCCTTTGTCAAAGTCTTACATTTCCCTATACCTTGTGTCTTCACCTCATCACATTTCATGATGTCTTACACACACACACACCAAAAATATTTCAACCAAAATGTATGATGTCATACTTTACCTCTCCCTACTCTTTTTCACAAGCTGTTACATTTTCACTAGTGCCCCTCCCCACCTAGCCCATACAAGGGTGACATCATTTGTGGGCAACCTCTAAGAATTTTTTTTTCATATCCATTTTGAAATTATAATTGTTTGCAATATAAATTATTTCATTTTTTAAATAATGGGTGAGAGAAACAATGAAAAAAATAAATTGCTTTGAAACTAATTTATTGTGTGATTGCAGTTGATATATCTTGAAGGAGAACAAGTTGGTACATTTGCTGCATTAGTTAGAAATTCATAAGAAACTGAGCAGACTTTATCTAGGTTTTAGAAATGAAATATTAAAATTATTTTCTGATAATACTTTAAAATATTTAAGATTTTAATTGAAAATGTATGTGTTGCATATTTATTTCCTCTTTTGTCTCTTTCAGCATCTGACAGCAAAATTATACAAATTTGGGATTGTGCGAAGGATCAATGTCTTATAACAATAAGGACCGATGCCAGCATTGCATCTATCAAGTTTGATGATAATATTATTATTGCTTCATCATACCTAGGTCACATGGTGTCTTGGGATGCAGTATCTGGTGAGCGACTAGCCGAGTATATGAGGCATGGAGGTGCAGTCTTTACTTTTGATTACTCCCAGGATTTGAATGTTGTCATTAGTGGAGCTGCTGACTGCCGTATTAAAATATGGGCACTATCAAATGGGTTTCTTTACAAGACACTAACTGATCACAATTGGTGGGTGTTAAAAGTCATGCTGACTCCGTATCCTGCTGAAAAGGGCAGCAAACAGCAAAATCGCCATTTGATATTCAGCATGGACAAAACCACTGTAGTTGTTAGATTAATGAGTTTTGTGGCAGAAACTATAACACCTGAAGGCTTGTACATGACAACTTTGTATTCAATTTTACTTGGACGCTCTGATGATATCTGTTTGTTTACACCAGGTTTGCACTTTGATGGGGACTTTTTGTACTTCCCAAAAGAATCTTTTGATAATCGTGGCTGTGCGGTTTTATGCAAGTGGGATGTGAAACGAAAATGTATGATTTCTGAAATGGAACTGAACTTAAAAGTCAAGGCTCTCCTTGGTGTAGGAAAAAAGTATCTAGTTGTTCTTACTCCCTGGCAGGACAAAACAACTCCAAACTTCATTGTGATGGACAAAGAAAGCAAAGAAAAAGTTGCTTTATGGCATTTACCACCTTCAAAGTGAGTAAAGTCACTATTTCTCTAAATCTGATACAATTTATAAGGATGGAAACATAAATATTATTGTTGCTATCGGTTTTTTAAATGTATTTTGTTATCAGCAAACAGTTCAGGTTTTGACTGTGTACCTTACTGAAGTATAGATTTTGAAATGTATTTGAAAGCCTCTCTGAAGACATGATACAATGTAATCTATTTTTGTAACCACCCTCTTCTCTCCTACACACTTCTTTGTTTTTTGTTTTCATCTTATTTGTTTGCTTGAACCTCAATTTAACAAAACATATGTATATCAGATTATGGGAATGCACATCGAGTTCTAAATGTTAATTAACTGTGCATTATTAAAAATCAACCCAATAGTTTAGATTTAAAATTTAGAAAGTAGAGAGTTGTAATTATAGGCATTTTATCTGTATTGGTAACAACCTTTATTTTTTAAGTTATGCAAAACAAATGTAGAAAAATGCTGGTCTCTAAAAATTGTATTTTTGAGGTGCGCTTTCCTTGCATAAAAGAGTAATAAAGGTTTGCCAGAATAATTTGGATTGGCTAACTAAAATGGCTGCCATAGCCCATGCATTTATTATGGAGCTCCCTTGCTAGAATGTGCCATAGACCACTTCTGTTTTTGTCAAAATGTGTACAAAAATTAGTTAATCACATTCATTTTCAGTTCAGATCCCTTCTAAATCTAGGCCTTATTGTGTGTAGTACCTCCTAGAAACTCCCTCCCCCACACGAGGGCCTTGATAGCTGCAACACTTTTGGAAATCCAGTTACAGCAAACTCCCGATTATCCGCGGAATAGGGTGGCATGGTAACCGCGGATAATATGAATAATAGATTTTTAAAAAAACGATACTACTGTATACCATAGTTTAAAAGTATGAATAACTCACATATAAATTTAAATTATAGCTAAAAACATTACGACGTTCAATCCTCTAACATTGAATGTAAAAAATATACATATGTGAAAGCTAAAACCGAACAGTAACACTATCATTAAAAATTAAGTTTAAAAAACATTTAATGACCGTTTAAAAAAAATAGTGAAAAGACCGACGATAAACCGACCGCCGATTATCGGAAGTTTACTGTATTATTATCAAACCTGTACATTGAAACCCAGTAAAAAGAAAAAATGTAATGCTCAAAGCAAAAGAGAATGCTCCTAATTAGAGATTGAACATTATTCAAAATGTCAGTAGTACCCTCAGTGTTAAGAGTTCCCCATTGTTGTTCTAGATAGAGCACATTAGGTGTGCGTGACATGGCCAATGTATAGCCTGTAATACCTCTGTTAGTGATCACATCAGTCAGAATGTAAAAATCTATATGATTTGTAATAATTTAATTTAAAATGACATTAATTTCAGAGTAATTATTGGTTTGCTTTAATTTTTTTACAGACCTTCTACACCTGACTGTGCTCAGTTATGCCTTGGTGAAAAAGATTGGCTTGATGGATTAGATGGAAACAATGATCAAGGTGTTTTACTGACTGCTGCAACCGATGACAACTCGGTCTACGTATTGAAATGGTCACCTCGCTCCAATGGTGCTGTCACATAGTTTAGTTCTATCAGGTTTTTCTGTATTTCAGATATGGAATTATATACTTTTTCAAGATACATAATACTAAAATATTTTGCAATTAAATATATCTGCACAGCTTGACACAACAGTCATTATTGGCTGTTAAGCACAAACCAAACATACAATACAAAACATGTATATTCAGTAAGTTACCACCCTATAGCCAGGGCTAAGGCAGAAATACATGAAATACACCGCCAGCTCAGTCAGTTCCAGCCGAGGACTACAGTTTCGTGCTTATTAGCACTCATCAGCCCGGCATAGGAAAGTGACTGAGCTGGAGATGGAGAACCTCTTAAGGAAGCCAAGAGTGCCTAACAAACTGGTAGCTAATATAGAATTAACCGAACCATTGCTTCGGTCACTCGTATGGTCTGTGCTAATTCTATATTAGCTACCAGTTTGTTTGGCACTCTTGGCTTCCTTAAGAGGTTTTCCACCTCCAGCTCAGCCACTTCCTATACTGGGCTGATGAGTGCTAATAAGCACGAAACTGCAGTCCTCGGCTGGAATTGACTGAGCTGGCGGTGTATTTCATGTACAAAACATGCATGTTCATTATAATGTATTATATTGTTGATTATATGTTATATATGTTGCTGTTATCTATTTGCCATATTGCTGGTTCATCTGTTCTTAATGACTTCAGCCTTTTCTAGTCTATTATGACATGCTTTTCAGAGCTATTGTTGGAAAATTGTTTTGTGTTTCATTCCAAATATTCATTCCCTTACCTTATAGCCTTCTTTTTTGTATGTTTTCTTCATGTATTTTATCAGTGTATATATATATTAACTTGTTATATGTATTTATTGTGATTTTATCTTACAAGCCAATTACTTACAAAAGACTTTCGTTTTGCAATATTATTGCTTCAATGTTTTTGCTTTATTTTTCAGTGAGGATTAGATTTGAAATCATTTTATGTTTACTAATGATTAATTATCTTGTGAATGAAATACACAATTTTGAATCCTTGTGTTTTTAATATTTTTTTTTTAATACTTGTTACACAAGGCCATAGCCAGAAACTTTTATAATTGGGGGATATAAGGCGCAGGCTTGATGTGTGTGGGGAGGGAGGGTATCAGCCAGTGGCGGATCCACGGGGGGGGGGGGGGGGGGCGATTGGGCAATCCCCCTCAAAAGGTTTGTAAACTCAAAAAATGTCTGGGAAAAGGTCACCAAACTCTCCCCCCCCCCCCCCCCAAACACAATCTCTCTCATGTCATCAAAGATCGCCAAAATTTTGAATTTTTAGAGTTTCAATTTCGAAAAAATCGGTGGAATCAAAAACTTTTTCGAAAAGGTCATTAATGAGGGCCTTCAATTATGTTTTTAGAATTTCAATTCCAAAAAAATTCCCAGGGAGAGCCCCTGATTCCAAGCCCTTCCCCTAACATCAATGAAGATCCACTAACAATACGTTTTTAAAGCTTCAATAACAAAAAGTTGAGGGATAGCTCCTAACTCCATCCTTTTCCTTAGCACTGCAAAATATGGCCAAGCATCGCATTTCAAGGCTCCAATTCGCAAAAATTTCTGATGGAAAGTTTCAAACCCTGTTCCTCCCCCCTACATCACAAAAGATGGCTTACAACTCCGTTTTCAAGGCTTCAATTTCGAAAAATTTCCAGAGAGGAGCCCTCCCCATGTCCTTTCCTCATCTTTCAACTTTATTCAAAGATCGTCTAAAACAGAGTTTTTGGAACTCCTACATCGAAAAGTTTCTGGGGAAAAGTTCTGAACCCCATGTCTTCTGCTACGTCATCAAAGGTGGCCTATATTTTTAGGACTTCAATTCCGAAATTTTTTCTGGGGGAAATCCTCAAGCCCCCTGGTTTTTTAGTATCATTTAAGATATCTAAAATCAGGTTTTTGAAGCTTTAATACAAAAAAAAAGAAAAGAAAAAACGACTGGGGAGAATTCTTGAATTTCATCTTTGCCATTCAAGCAACCAAAGATAACAAAATTGTGTTTTCAAAAATATACCCTTAAATTTCAAAAAATTTCCGGAGGTGGACCTCCAAGCCTCCCTTCTTATTAACCACCAAATAGTCTAAAAATGCGTTCCTAACAAAAAATTTTGAGGGAGAGCCCGCAAACACTTCTACTTATGCACAAATATTAAACAACTCAATCAACAAACAAATCCATAAATACAATTGAGGACCTAAATGGCCACTGAAAATATTTCGCAAGTCTTCAAACAAATCAAAAGTTGAAGGGTTTAATTTAGATGATGGATCCAGAATATTAGAAGAAATTCTTTTTTCTCTTTTTTAATTTTTTATTTTTGGTACATTAATCACTTATAACTTTTATTCAAACTCTTTGAACAATATACATTATTCGGGGGGGGAAAAAAGACATCATGCTTCATTTTTAAAAGCTTTTTAAAGATTTTATTTTCATTAGTCCCCCCCCCTACCCCATAATGCATTACTCAATCGCCCCTCCCAACAGGATCATCTGAATCCACCACTGGTATCAACACATTTCAGATAAGTAGTGTTACATGTAATTTTATTGATTAAAAAAAAATTCTTTATTTTTACCCCGAAGTTGCACTTTTAGAGAGGAGGAACAGTGTATTTTGTGAAACATTTTTAAACAAAATTTTTTATTCGATGGTGAAAAAAAACAAAACAAAAAACAACACATTAGTCAAATTTAAAATTGATTAACATTAAAAGTTGTCCCTTTTTTTAAACTAAATTTAAGAGGAATCAAGCAAGCTTAAGTGCTTGAAATTGTACTGTAGATTGAACTTGTAGATTTGCACAAGATAAATAAAATAAAATAAAATAAATAAGTAAATAAATGAATAATTTTTTGTAGAAAAAAATTGAGATTGTTCTTTTTTGTATTCCAATTTTAAACGAAATTTTCTTATATACCTATTTTGAGAACAAAAATTCCTTCCATGCTTTTAATATCTCTACCCAAAAGGTCTGCTTCTGTTTACTTAAGAGTCATTCCATATCAAGTGACCTAGTGGTCCCCGCTCGACCATCTCCGATTAGGATGAAATTTTATAGGGGTGTAGAGATGCCTTTGAAACTAACCTATGCAAATTTTTAACGTTCGAGATCAAAATCCTGAATATCTAGGATCTCCCAAAAAAGTGACCCAAAATAGCAAATGAGATTAAATCTCATTTGCCATTTTGTCACAAAAATCATCTTTGTGACAACTAGCCACAGGCTAAGATTGCAGAAGATTTTGTCACACTGGAAATTGAAATTTTTGGAGCTCAAAATATGTTTTTGCTGTTGATACATTCAAGTATTTTTGTGACTTAGATTTTGTGTAGCACTCATGTTAACTAGTGTAAAAGCACGGTGGGGAAATTTTTTTGTAGACTTTAGGTTATCATAAAATCTGAACAAAAATAATTCAAAGGCTCGTACTTCATAATTCAAACTTTCTTAGTTCATTAGAACGTTTGTAACTACCATATAAAGAATAAAAAAAGGTTAGACTTAGGGCTGTTCTTTTGTATATTGATTAAAAAAAGTTGCTTTATACCTTACAGGGGAAGGGGAAACCAACTCTTCGCTATTGCCTTGTTGTTACATATTAAATTCATTTATTTATCTTCCCTAATGTTATTTTACATGAAATATTATTTGCAGGAATTCTAATGTTGATTGTTACATAAAACTTTTTCTACTAAAGTACCCGGTAGCAGAAACAAACAACGCTGCAACGCCCATTGAAGATTTTTGAGCAAGTTTGCAGACTGTTTCTGAATCGGAAATATATATATATGCAGTCGAGTCTCAACTTACACGAGGGATTCATTCCAAAACCTCTCGCGTTAGTCGAAATTTCGCATTGTGGAAAAGGTTTTGCATACGATTTTTTTGTAAACATACCTAGTTATTTTAGGCATGTTAAAAAACCTCTCAAACTGTTCAAAACGAATTCTGAACTATATATTACCATTTCCTACACAAAGAAGTTTTACTGTATTTAAAAAAATCTGTATTATTCAATGTAAAATAAAACAGTACAGTACATACAGTATGTAGTAATAATGCAATGCAGCACTATAATAGTACTGTGCAGTATATACAGTAATTATATTTATAACTGAAAATATGAAGATGATGGTGATTTATGCTGCAATGTCAGATTGCTATCCCAGTCTTCCCCTGACACCACATGCACGTCAAGAAACTCATCAGAAGAAGATGAAGAACAAGAAAGAGTGATGTATTAATCTTCTGCTTTCTGTTGAAATAATTCAGTTAAAACTTTCGCATTGTGGACGAAGAATTCACATTAGCTCTAAAATTAGTTACTCATGAAAAACTCACGTTATAGCCATTTCTTGTGAGTTGAATCTGACTGTAGCATGAGACGACTGCATATATATATTTGCTTTCTTGATGAATTTCTCAAATTTAAAGCTGAGTTCAAAGTGAAATAGAAAAACAGTAAAAGCAAAAAAAGAGGGCGTCTAAATCAATGCAGGATTCCTCAGTGACTAACTGGTCAAAAGAATCTGCTACTTGTGCTTCAGTTTCCTTTTCTTTTTTCTTTTTTAAAGCTTCAATTTACTGACCATTTTTTACTTAGCATTTCAGTTTCAATCATTACTTTTTGATCAATCATAGTAACTGTTACGACTGATCTAATGCTGATCTATCTTGCAGGCTACTTTTGGGTTTTTAATTTGCATTGCAGACTACTGAAAAAAATTCTGCTACCGGGGTAAGGTTCATGCAAGATAAGTTAATTAATTGCTTAAAATGCTAAATGTGCAATATCAAGTAGTTCCTAATGTGCTGGTCAAATGTTCTGTGTTTTTTCTTTCTTTCTTTATATTTTCATAATGTAGACAAATTCTACTTAAACCTCTTTTCGATGGTTCTTGTGTGAATAAAAAGTTACTGTTCATTGAATTTTTCTTTTGTAACAAATCGTTGAGTTCTGTTTCATGCTTTTCCCTGTGGATTTTTTTTTTTTTTTCATTTTAATATATTTTGGGTATTACACAAAATAATGTTTTAAGGAACGGGGAATTTTTAATACTCATTGGAGCAATTTGACTTCACTTTCCACTAAATACAATTACATTGTAATCTAGCGCCATGATGAGCGGTCAACACCAGCATTATCGAAGTGCTTGTGAAAAATCTAGATTACGAAAATGCAATTACTATTTTAACTATGGTCCCAGTAATGAATACAATTTTTTTAATATAAATCTAGCAATTTTTTTTTTCTAATTTTAGAAATACATCAACAGTTTGCGTTTTTTTATTATTTATATTCAGAAGAACAAGGTAAAGTCCAGAAATAGAAGAATTAATATTCACTACTTAATATTTTCTCATTTTGTCTCTTTTACATCTTTTTTTTCTTTGATGTTTTTTATCATGTAGAGCTTTTATGCTTGAACTTTTTTCACTCATAAATAAGCATACTGCTGTATTGATATTTTTATAACGTAATTGGAATAATTTTTTTATTTTAAAAAATGCAAAGTGTAGTGATTTTCATTCAAGCTGTTTACACTGCTTTGTGTTCTCTCAATTCGTTCCCACCCCTCCCTCCATGTGTTGAGATATCCTAAGATACAAAATGCAAATAATTGTATGATCTTCAATTCAATAGTTTACCCTATCAGAGTAAATATAATATAATCATAGTAAAGCCAAAACCATATATTTTGGTGACAAGTCTCCAAACACCTCAATTTTTCAAGTCTGGCAGTAGATAATAGTTTTCTTTGTTCCTATTGGGAAATTGTTTTTAAATATTTCTTTTTGTGACAAACTAAAGGCAGAGGCTTTTCTTGTGGCTTCTCAGCTATGCCAATAAGCTTTTCCAGTGAGTTAATAAATGCATGTGTTTAATATTTTAGAAAAAATTTCAACTAAACTGTAAAATAAAAGTTAACAGCGTCAAATAGCCCAAATTGAAAATTACTGCAGACATGTGTTTCAGCGTTACAAGAAATGCCTTTTTCAATGCAAAAGAAATAAGCTCATGGATGAAAATACATCCAACAAAAGTCTTTTCACCCATAAGCTCATTTCTTTTGCATTGCAAAAAGCGTTACTTGTAACGCTAAAATACATGTCTGCCGTAATCTGCAATTTGTACTATTTGTGTTTCTTACAGTGGACCCTTGTTTTACGCGGGGGGTTACGTTCCACGGAAAGGCTGCATAAATTGAAACCGCGTAAATTGAGACCTAATACTAGTGTTAAAATAGGGGTTAGGTTCCGTAGATAGCAAAATACTTCATTCAAGTGATGACTAATTATACAATAAGTTTAATGTGTACTTATATTGACTTTTATGCACAACATCTATAAAGAAAACATAAATTAATTTTGTGTTCTGTTTATGAAGAGGATCTGGCCATGATAGTCTTTTGGCAGTCATTAAGAATTTTTCTCTGTAATTCTTTGCAGAGCATTAACACATCCAGGATCACTAGCATCATTTCCATGATAGAATCTTCCTTCACCAACAAATCAGAAAGATCCTTTCTAGTGTCTGGAAATGGCTCAAAAGTTTCAATGTGAACGTTTTTGGTTGTGCATCACCAATGTCGCTATCCTCGTTGGTTTTGGCCTCCTTTGTCATTTCTAAAAGCTCTTCTTTCAGTGAGTTCTGAACTGTGTGAGTTTAATAACTTTACTTCTGGAAAGAGGTCTGGAACCAATCGCATATAATGTCTCCAGTGGCCCAAGATTGATTATTAGCATGCCAAAATGCAGTTGATTACGTGTAATCTGAAATCTTTCAGAGTTTGAATTTAGAAAGAGAGGAAAATTTTATCTGTTTGTATTGCCGCATCCACATAAAACCGAAACTCATCCACCTAAAATAAAATAAAAGTGTCAAACCTTAAACCACATATAATTGAAACCGTGTAAAATAAACCCACGTAAAACGAGGGTCTACTGTATTTCTTAAAAAACTTTTTATACACAAAGTTATTTATTTAACTTAAACTATGTATTTTTCTTTTTTCTTTTTAAATCATTGTTAATTCCCACCAACCCATGTAATTTTTTTTCTTTCTTTCTTTTTTTTTAATTATAGTTTGATTTATACAAAATGAATTTATAAGGACACTGCTAGGTACAAGGCTTTTTGTGATAATTTTTATTTCTTTTGTTAAATATTATTTTGTTATTTCTAAGTCAATCTTTTGTTCTTACTTCAGATCATTGGTTTCATCAAGCACATGATGTCTTTGTTTTGTTTATTTTCCAGTAAATTGAGGAAAATTGACTATGTATTCCCACTTTTGGAATCTCACCCCTTTGTTGTGTATAATACTATCTATGTAGTTTTTTTTTTTTAAATTTAGTTTTCTAACTGTGGCAGTGAGAAGCAAAGGGATGTAAGTGAACTTTTTAAAGTATTGAGTAAAATACATTTGAAGTTCAGATCCTAGGTAGGCTTTCATTGAAATTTTTTTCTGAATCCTGCTGTATAGCAGCACCTACCAGGGATACTAGTTCTATATCTTGCCTCAAATCAGAGGATATATTCTCCTGATCTGTTTTTAATTTTGGCAGTTACATCCCTTTGCTTTTCACTGCCTCAATTGTAACATGACTTTCAGCCATTTTTTGTCCACTTGATCAAATTTTATTTATTTGTTGTTTTTATTTTGTAATTGTTGTGTTTGCTGAAAACATGTTTTTTTTTTAAAGGAGTTAAAAAGATTTATTTCCTTTCTGTTCTTGTTGTTTGGGAGATTCTAGTTTGAAAAATGCTTATATACAATTTGAAACATGCAATAATTTATTAAAAGTTGTTGAGAGTATAATATGTTTGAAATTTACTGTATCCTATAGTTCTTAATTTATAGTTAAATATTTCCTAAATTTCTTATCAATTTTGAAAAGTAATGAACAGCCTCATAAAATTGTTTCAACCTTCAATCTATATATCTTTTCAATTAATAGCGCTTTTCTTGAGCTTTATTGTTGTTGTTGTTGTTGTGTGCCAGCTAGGCTGCACTGCTTCACTTTTCCAATTGTACCCTAATTTGGTGTGAAGTCCGACTTCTACAGTACACACATGTCATAAGGACCCGTTTATAGGGTAGGCAACCATTCACAGCACAACGACACATTCTCACAAAGAAAGAACAAGGACAGGAGAGAGAAAGTACGTCCATGCCCGAGCCGGATTCGAACCCGGACCTTTCTGTCACAATCAGACATCTCTGACCACTAGACAAGGCAGGCGGCTCTAGAACTTTCCAATTCACTTATGAATTGATAAGGATAAAGTTGCTGAAAGGTAATATTTGATGAAATTCAACTGCAGTATAATTTCTATTTAACGACTCCCGATTTCTTTAATTTAATGATGCATTTCACTGGTCCAGGTTTGACTGCATTGAATGTCTATGCTCCTCAATTTAACGATATCCTTGATTAAATCCAGTTTACACTGTAGTTCAGAAAAACTGATTTTGCTACTTCTATTTTTATAGTTAAATAATTTCTGTAAAACTAAAAATATCCTTTAAACTTGTAATTTTTTTATAAACAATATTATTTTAAACATGCAGTGTCTAGTTTAATGTTTTTTTATAGGTATTGTTTTAAAATCATTGCAAATTTATGATAAAACTAATAAATAACTTTTACAGCAATAAACAAACAAACACTTGTTAATGAGATTTCTAACATTTAAGTTGGAAGTAATTTGTTAATTTTATCTATAATTTTATCAGTATCTAAGCACTGGAGTATTATTTCCTTTGTTGTTGAAATTTCTATGAAACTGTGATAATAAAATTCATGCTGGTTTTTGATAGAATAATGACTTCAATGAGCTTGTGCTATGAAGATTTGTTATGTAGAATTGAAGATAATGCAGCTTAAAAGCTTTTAAGTTACGCTTTATTAATCCTTCTAGTATTTCTTAGTGTAATATTTATAAGTGTAAGTTGCCACTTTCAAGCTATATAGTATTGCAATTTATTAAGTGGGACTTTGGTATGTTGTGAAATATTACTAAATAAGCATGAAACATGGTTGTTGCTTTTGTAATTTATTTATGTTTGTTCAAAAACATTTTCATGTCATTCTCTCGAACGGTTTTTGTTCAAGGGATTGCACAGCAAATATCTTATAAATGGTTTCACTAGTGAGCAATATCTATAATATGTTATAATATAGTATGCAATTAAAACATGGTCGGAAAAGCTTTTGCTCCATTAAAAATAAATCTCCAAACCATATTTAACTTTATTTTATAATTATTCTGTGTTAAATTATTACAGTATTTTATTATAATTTAGTTTGTTCAAAAATAAACTTTGTTTTCTTTTTTACTGTTTATTAATAAGTGTTATTATTGCATTCAGAAATGTGTCATTTATTTTAGAAAACTTCTAAACATGTGTGCTAAAATCTGAAAAGTAAATGATCACACTGTAATTAAAAGTACAAATAAAAATGAAAATAGACTTAAAATTCGCTATCAGGGTTTTTATCAGGGTTTTCAAGGTTAATAAAGCAAGCTTCTTCATCCCTATAATAAAAAGCAGCCCACAGCAGCCAGAAAGGGACAGTTCACTTTTTCATTTTGCTAATTTTCAGTCTCTTTTTAGTATTTTTATTTGCATATTTTATAATGCTGTGCCATTAATTTTCTGTAACATAGGTTACGTACCAAAAAGAAATGAAGGGAAAAAAAACAATGGAGAGAATGTGACAGCAGTTTCTGCAACAACTTGGTTCGTGTATTAATTTTTTTAAAAATCTTCGTCGCCCTTCTCTCCATTCTTCAGAATACAAGTTCCTTTTTTTTGTTACTATCAGGGCTGTATTTAGCTCCATGCCCACATAGGCTAACTTAAAATCAGCCTACCACCTTCCTATTAAAAGAGGGCAGCAAACCTTCTTTGACTTTGCAAACCCAACTATAGCATTAAATCAGGCTTTTACAGAAATACTCTCCTTTTGTTACTTTATTTATTTTTATCTATTATGATGAGAGGAAAACTATGGGTAGAGTACATTTTTGAGAGATTGACGTAACACTATAAAAAACAGGTCTGTAAAAATGTCTAGAAAATTTGCAGCCCAAAACGGAAACCTACTCTGCTTATTTAGCAATTTAACATTGATTGCTGTCTAATTTATTTAAATTTAAGCCTTCAAACTTTTTTCCTGAATAATTTTTGTGTGAATTATAGAAAGATGGAAACAAAATTTCTGGTGACTAGAGCCCAAGGCCGTAGTCAGCGGAGGGGGGGGGGGGGCGAAATTTTCAAAGTTTCACATCCTATAAAAAAATTGCCAGAAATTTCATTTTTCAGACTGCAACTCTGAAAAATTCAAGTTGTCTCCGATCCCCCCCCCCCCCCCTCAACAATAGATCGTCTAAACTTTCGTTTTTAGGGCTTCAATTCCGAAACAATTTCCGGGTAAGCGTCCACATAGATTACCGAAGAGTGGCTCCGAAAACTCTCCTTCCTCTAATAACATTACAGAAGATCTTCTTAAACTTTTGTTTTATAAGCTAACTTCAAAAAATTTTCAAGGGAGTGTCTCTCCTGACTACTGCCTTGCTTGAGCCCGGATTTATATGCGAAATAAAATCCTCAGAATATGAACTAAAGATACCTGAAATATGCAATAAAAATTAAGAAAAGATGCATTAAAATGTTTTCATTCACGCTAATGAATTTTCTCATGAGAATAAAAACAAGAATGGAAATTATATACAGTGGCATAGCTACACTTTCTGCCATCCGGGGCAGTCCTCTAGTTGTCGCCCTTTCATTGAGACTTATCAAATACATTAAACCGCCGAAAATTATTAAACAAATTGAAAACTTCACTTAAGGAAGGAAAAGGGAAACTAATTTAATTCCTACAAAAAAGGGGGGATGGGGATGTCAGGCGCCTATCTCGGAGAAATATTCTAAATTTACATCAAAAATCGCAGTTAAGAGTAACGTTTAGGGGGATGGAGTTCTCTACCGAATCTTTATCAAAACTGAAGTCAGTTTTAGCTTTTGATGATGTAAGGAAGTCGGGGTCTTTTCTCGAATATTTCCCGAAATATACGTTTTAAAAATACAACTAAAGTCTGTCTTAGTAGATGTTAAGGGAATGAGGAAGGTTCAGGTGCTCACTACGGTAATATTTAAATTTTGAATAGAGGTTTTTTTTCTTTGTCTCCAGTAATAAATTTAAAGTGTGATTCCCTCATTTAGATTTTTTTTTCCATCAAAGATGCTGAATCGCCGCCCCCTAGCTACGCCACTGATTATATATAATCCGGGCTATATTGAATTGGGAAAAAATGAATGTAGGGTTTTGAAATGAAAAACTCTGTGTTTGTCTGTCTGTCCTTCTCCTCTAATAACTTTTGAGGGAATACTACCACGTCTTATTCGAACAAACTGCTTTTGGATATCTCATTCCTATGTTTCACTTTTTGATTAGGGTTAACGAGAGGCCAAGTCTCTCTAGTCAGAAGAGGGGGAGGGGGGTTAAGCTTGGAATGGGAGTAGTGTAAGTTTTATTTTCTAGGGGAAAGGGAGCCCGCCCGACTCTCGGCGAGCCTGTTTTTGATTTGAAAATTTTTTCTTTCAGTTTTGAACGGTTAAAAAAAATTTTAGTACCACTGCGAAAATTAAAGCCAACATAAAACCTAAACTAAAAGGTGAATTTTCTTCAACTAAGCTTTTTTGGATTAAGTTCTTGATGAAGAACATGTCCCAGAAAGTTGTGTTTCATTTGACTATTTTTGAGGTATTTTTTAATATTCAAACATATATATATATATATATATATATATATATATATATATATATATATATATATATATATATATATATATATACGGGAAAATTTTTTATCTAAAAAACCAACAACACTAAAATAAGTCATTTTATTTTGCAAAAACTAACAAAATTATACATGAAAAGAATGATTTTGCTATGAAAAATGTTAATATGATTTTTTTTAAACTTAAAATTTTTATTTTTGGCAGTGGAAAATGAAAGGAAATTTGACATGTTTTATTTTTCACCTGAATAAGAAATAACTGTAAAACGACTTTATATTTTCTAAAAGTTATTTATGCTTAAATATTGCACAAAATCGCTGAGTTTCTAAAACAAAGGCCATTAATAATTTAAATTTGCGGAAAAATGCAGCCTAAATATTTGGAGAAAATGAATTTGAAAAAATTCTATTTTGTATGGTTGTTAATATTTCTAGTGCTCTATTAAGCAGTTCTCAAATTAATGCTTTAAAATGTAACGATAATTTTTCTGCCATAACTAAATATTCCTTTTCTAAACTTATCACTCCTGATAAAATGACTTTTAAATTTCGTGCTAACTGCTTCGCAAAAAGATATTGTGTGGCATCTCATAGCTTCCAATATTGACTTCAATTTGAAAACATCTGAACTTTTCTTTGCTAATACTGTTAGCAGTTGTGTTGAGATTTAATTTCCAATTCTGATCTGGTTGTCGTTACCAAACCTGACAACGCTGATCAAATTGTTGCTATTGACGAATCATCTGATGTTGATAAAACTAATGATTTGATTTCTTCTAATCTATATTTGGATATTTCCTAATGATAAGGATTGGAAAACTATCAAAGGTCAGTGAAAGCATTCTTCACAATAACCTCGAGATAGCGCACGCGAGCAACTTAAAGAAAAAAAAACTATTAGTGTGACATGAATTACTTAAATTTTAAATGATTGTTTGCTACATAATAGTTGCTTATAGAGTGCTGTAATTGGGGGGGGGGGGGGAGAATGTTTGGGGGAATTATTCAGCTTGGGATTTGGGGGACTCTCCAAAAGAAAAGATGGTTTTTGGAACCAATAAATTTCACAATTGCATTATTTTTACAATCGAAAAGGAAATATTTCGGGCGGGGGGAGGGGGGCGTCTCCCTCCCCGATTACAACACTGGTTGCTTACATATTATATGAAAGATATACAAACTTAAACACAATGCGCATATACAATGAAATTCCGTTACAACGAATTCCAATACAAGGAAATATCCGTTTCAACGAAACAAATTTTCCGTCCCGATTTAACTTCCATAACAATTGTCTGTATTCCATTACAACAAACAAAATTTGCGGTTCTTTCAAATTCGTTGTAACGGAATTTCACTGTTGCATCTTAAACCAGGATCGATGATTGACTGCGCACCAGTGGCGTAGCTACGCTTTCTGGCGCCCGGGACGGTTCCTCATTTTGCCGCCCTTTTGATGGGAAATGGTTAATTTATTAAAGAGTCAAAAGTGTTTTAATAAGGTTTTAATAAAGAAGAAAATAAAAATCTTCCTTCTTATTTTTCTTACAGAAGCAAAAAAAAAAAGGAGTTCAGAGCCCCACGGAAAAATTCCAAAAGTTAAGTCAAAACTCGGAACTTTAAGCAATTTTTGGTAACGCCTAAAGAAAAGAGGCTTCGAGCTCCCTCCATTTTTTTTTTTCGAAATTAAAATCAGTTTTATGCTTTCTTTGGTGACGTTAAGGGGTTGGGGCTTATCAAGAAAGTGTGACGAAATTGAAGTCTTAAGAAAGTAATTTTAGGCTATCTTTAGATGCATGAAGATATTGGGGAAGGTTCAGCGGTGCTGTCCAGAAAGCTTGTCAACTGAACTAAAAAATATGGAAATGTAGGCTGTATCTAGTAGTGTAAGACCCTCCCCTAACTCCAACAAAGACTGGATTTTCCTCCCGAAATATTTTCAAACTTGAAATCAATTTTAGTTTATCTTTGATGACGTTAAAGAAAATAGGGAAGCTCTCTAGAAATTTTATGATGGCAAAGTTTCAAAAACGCAATACAGCACAAGTTTCCAACTATTTCCAAAAATTTCGAAGTCAGGTAGTTTTCCCGTCTCTCTATGAAATTTTTTGAAAATGACGTCCTAAAAACGCGACTTTAGCCGTTGTTTGAAGAACAACGTCATGAGAGAGAGAGTTCGGTGGGTTGTTTCCCACTCGAAATCTTTTCCGAAACTGTTGCTCATTTTAAGCTGTTCATTACTGAGAAAAAAAGAAGGCTTCCCTCAGAAATTTCGAAAAATGGACTTTGGAGCCAACTGTGATGACGTTAGGTGATTTAGTGCGTATTTTGGGTCCATACCTTAGAATTTTTTTAAAATTTAAGTTTCAAAAACCCAACTTTAAACATTTTTTTTGCGATACTGGATGGGGATTTTAAAGCTCAAAGTTGATGTCCTTAATACACGTATTAGCCTATCTTTAATCACGTTACAAGAAGGGTCAGGGCTTGACCGCCCTCCGGAATTTGTTGGACCGCCCCCAGAAATTATAAAAACTCAATATTATGCTAAAAGACGAGATGTAAAGGGATGGGGTGGGCGTTATCCCTTGGAAATGTTTCGAGACTCAATGCCTAAAACTGCACTTATGGGCTGTTTGGTGACGTTAAAGGATAGGAAGGTTCGGTTGCTCTTCCCGAAAAATGTGACACCGCCCTCAGTCTGTAGCTTCAGACGAAGGAGGAGAAAGAACAAACAATATAATGCTGATATGTCCACAAGAACAACACATGTTTTGTATTTGAGTAATTTCATTATCATAGTCGTGCCACAACCTTAGCATCCAAAGACCTTTTTTTTTTTTTGACTCCAGAAAAAAGATCAAAAGCATGATTAACTTGTTGGAAAAACGCGTTAATTTTTTCCGCATCAAAACTGTGAAATTGCCGCCCCTCAAAAAGTGCCGCCCGGGGTGGAACGCCCCCTCCGCCCCTCCCTAGCTACGCCACTGCTGCGCACCCCCTTTCAATAAAATACACCCCTTGATAAGAGAAAACTCCCCTTAAAAATTTTAATGGCGCAGTCTGTCATACAAAATTGGAGAATTAGTAATGGAAAAAAACCTTTTACGTATCCACTGTTAAGTTTGATAATCATTTTTGCCAACGTGAAAGTCTCTGCCACTCTGTCATAGAGTGCAAGGTGCAATCCTGAGCATAATACAAAATAGATTTTTCTTTTGAAAATTTAACCAATTTTCCGAGTGTTCTTGATTTTCCGCCCAAAGCCCAAACATCTTGTGTTTTTCTCCCAAATTTTAATGGTCAAACTTTTTCTTCTTTGAAATTCTATTGCTAGAATGCACAATTCGAGCGAACTCGGGGTGCCCGGAAGCCCTTTTTTGTGTGAAGGATTATATCACATTTGCCAGTTAGCCAATGGTCGGTTGTCGACGAAAGCTACCTTCATTTTCTGGAACTGTGTGCAAGGCTCGATTAACCTCTGAAGTTAGGTGAAGCTAAATCTAATTTCAAGGCCCATCACCTTTTGATTTCAGTACATATGTTCTAAAAATTCTTTGCACATTAAAATAAAACTCACTAATGCTATATGTATTATTTCCAAAAACGGCCAAGCAAACCAATTATCCCCTTCCCCCGGACGTATTGAACTTTTGTACTTTACATATTTTTGCACTACCATTCGCAGCAGAAGAGGAGATAAGGGTGGTTAGTTGCTGTTTCAGATTAATCACTTCATAAAATTTATCAAGTATGATAAAAGTATATTGAAGCTTGTTGGGGAAAATTCCACGGATGAAAATAGCTTGCTACCACTTTTTTGAACTGTGTCCTCACTGTTTAAAATTCTTCCAAAAGATTTTTTAAACGAGTTCTAAGGTTTGAATACTTTAAAAAATACTTTCAAAAGCAGAAACTGAATTTTTAAAGTTTTGGGCTCCTGTTAATTCTGAGGGGAAGCTTGAGCTTCCTCACCTTTTGGGAAAATCAGACCCTGACTGTGTGGTCTTTTACGAATGAACCCTATAAACAAAACTTATGCTTGCTGCACTTCCCCCCTAAACCCAAATCCATCGTTAAGAATAGAGGGCAGAAGTGACAAATTTCTCCTCTCTTCTAGACTTGGAGAAATAATGATGTATTTATGTGGGTGTTCCGTGTTGTGTATGTACTAGGTTGTTTTTATATTGAGTGTTAGAAATCTTAACTTGAACCCTAGCCCCGACCCCGTTAAAAAATTTTAAGACTTTTGCTTTGGGGCATGAAAGTTCCTGATTAGGTATGCCACCCCCCTCCCAAGTTACGCCCCAAACGCCCTACTTGGGTGCGCAATAGGGTTTCCAATCCCGAAATCCCGCTTGATTTTTTGCAGGATTAATCCCTCGGGATTGAGGGCAAATTTTCGCGGGATTCAAATCTCGCAATTTTTTTCCATGTTAACGTTTACCAACTTTTGCTGCTCATAAAACGAATATTTTAACAAGCATCATCTGAAATTTCAATCAACTTCCTCGGATATCTTTGTGTCAACGGTGGATTTACCATTTAAGAACACAAGAAATTCAGTTTTTTTTTTTTAGATTGAATTGGTACTCATTCGGGAGGTTTTAGTTTTCATAAGTTCAGCATTTGAGAAAAAGCGTAAAATTTATAAACATTTTCAAAAACCATCACTAAAATTTAAAATCCCGAAAGTTATGCTTTAAACGAGCTGATGTGTGCATCACATGACTTCCTTTTACACCAATTTAATGTCATTTTCTCATTATTGGCAGTTTTAATATGATTCAATAGTTTACTCTCTAACTATCACGAACAATGGCCTAATTGAAACCAGATTTAAAAATTAAAAGAAAAAAAAATCTCCAAATTTGTCGCCAAGTTGGCGACAAAACTTGGCAACCAAAAGACTGGCGATATATCGCCAAGTGTCCGCCAATTTATAACACCACTTGAGATTACATCGAAATTAACAATGATTTCCCCCCAAAAAGGGGCAAAAGACCCCCTTTGAAGCATCCAAATGCAACCAAAAAGGAAGGTGCACAACTAGACCCCACTAGGAGTCTACGTACCAAATTTCAACTTTCTAGGACATTCCGTTCTTGTGAGTTATACGACATACATACGCACATACATACGTACATACAGACGTCACGAGAAAACTCGTTGTAATTAACTCGGGGATTGTCAAAATGGATATTTCGGGTGTCTGTACGTTCCTAGGCACATATCCACGTGTGGTCGGGTTGAAAAAAAAACTCAACATTCATTTGGGGGTGAGCAAAATGGAAATTAAGGCCGATTTTTGGGTGAAATTTTTTTCGCGAGTATAATATCGCGAGTTCCCTTTTTGTAAAAGGAAGTAAAAATAGAAAAAGTGTACTATAGATTGCAAAACCTGTTGGAGTAGACAGAATGCAATGTTGTAGCACTTCTCTAAGTTTAAGGAATGCATTCGAAACCTTAAACACTTACTTCAAGTACACATATTTTTCTCCAAAGAAGAAAGCAATGAAAAGCCTCATATTATTTACTTATACATTCGGCACGACTCTAAAAGAGGCGACAGAAACTTGGACGAAATACAGGATGAGATGACTCGCATGACAGTGCAGTAAGTTAAACTGCTCAAGTTTTTAAATGTCCCTTGAAAGTGAGAGGTAATGTAAGCAAAGTTATGCAAAGCGAGCTGATGTGTTCATTACATGACTTCCTTTTACTCCAATTTAATGTCATTTCCCCATTATTCGCTATTTTAATGTGATTCAATTGTTTACTCTCTAAATATCACCAACAGTGGCCAAATTGAAACCAAATTAAAATAAAATCTGTAACCTACTTCCCCCAATTAATTCTAATTTGAATTCCCAAACTTTGAATTCAAATTATGTTTTTCGCAATCACGAGTTGCGACAAGACCCTACTGATCAGATTTATTGTTTCTACAAACTGCTCCCCCCCCCCAAGCATGTCCCTCCTCCTGGGTGGTTACGTGTGTGCACGTAGGCGTGTGTATGTGTGTAAAGGCGTGCGCACGTAGGGGAGTGTGTATGAGCATGCGTGTGTAGGACATGGACGCCACCGCCCAGCAAAAGTGGATTCCGGTGGACAGTGCTCAGGACCAGCCGCGCCGCCGCCGGTGGACGGTGGTGCTGCAGCCCTGGTCCAAGCTGAAAAAGGAACCGTAACGTCAAGGACAGTCAAATGAAAGCAATAAGCAATCGTGATTGCTCAAAAAAAAAAAAAAAAAATCCGCCAAATTGGCGACAAAACTTGGCCACTAAAGACTGGCGATATATCGCAAAGTGTCCGACAAATTATAACACCACTTAAGTTTACATCGAAATTAACGATGATTTCCCCCCAAAAAGGGGCAAAAGACCCCCTTAGGAACTTCCGAATGCATCCAAAATGGAAGGTGCACAACTAGGCCCCACTAGGAATCTACGTACCAAATTTCAACTTTCTAGGACATACCGTTTTTGAGTTATGCGAGATACATACACACATACGCACATACATACGTACATACAGACGTCACGAGAAAATTCGTTGCAATTAACTCTGGGGTAATCAAAATGGATATTTCGGGTGTCTAGGTTCTTAGGCACTTATCCACGTCTGGTCGGGCCGAAAAAAAAAACTCAACATTCGTTCGGGGGTGAGAAAAATGGAAATTAAGGCTGGTTTTTGAGTGAAAATTTTTTCGCGAATGCAATACTTCCTTTTTTTGTAAAAGGAAGTAAAAATTTACTGAGATTGCGACTCGGTGTAATCAACCAGAATTCAACACTTGCTGTAATGAATCAATGCACTGATACAATGACCAACATTAATGAAGGAACAAGGGTATTTATTCTCAATACAAGTTAAATTAGATACAATAAAATACATATCCAACAGGCATCATTCAAGTCCATTTGCAATTCTTGAGCAAAAACCCAGCATAAGAAAGCAAAAATTTTATTTCGGAAGGTTGATGAAGTAAATAGGGATGCTAAGTGTCCACAATAATTTAATTTCAGTGAAACCGACTGCTGTGGAGCAACAGCAGTGTTGGGCATTAATCAATTATTTTTTCAATTGCCTTGTTAATTGATTAAAAAAGTAATTGCAATTAAATTAATTGCAATTAAACTATTAATTGTACTTCGCAATTAATTTAATTAGATTAATGTACGTTAATCGCTTTTCACAACTAAAATAATTGCAATTAAATTTTTAAATTGTTTTATGAAACAATTAAAACTAACAATTAACTTAATGTATCAATAGGTACAGCGCAGCGTACAGAGTTCAAAGTATTATTCGAATTTGTATTTTCGTTCAGTGCTGATTGCTCGCTCGCAGCGTGAACTATTCTCGTCTTGGCAAGTTTTTTCCACACATAAATGTTTGTGTTTTAATTAAGTGTTTTAAAATTGTGCAAATCATTGTTTTATATTTTAATCTGTAACAGGGGAAATCAGAAAGAAGGGCATAACAGGGGACGTAAGATCTCAGAGACCGCTCTGTTTATTTTATTTTATTTTATTTTATTTTTTTTTTAATCGTGTAATTAAGATGCATTTGTGTAATTTCCTTCAGATGTTCTTCGGAGTTCTACCAGTCCGGGAAAAAAAAACTTAATTTTTAATTGGAATTTACCTTTTTTGAAGATATTTTGCTGGAGCCATAAGATTTTTTGAGAAAAGTCATATGCTTCAATAAATAATTTATTGCTCGTAATAAAGTTACTGATACTTGATATACACCGCCAGCTCATTCATGTCCAACCGAAGACTACAGTTTCGTGCTTATGAGCACTCATCAGCCCGGCATAAGAAAGTGACTGAGCTGGAGATGGAAAACCTCTTAAGGAAGCCAAGAGTGCCAAACAAAAACTGGTAGCTAGTATAGAATTAGCGCAGACCAGACGAGTGACGGAAGCAATGGTTCGGTTCAACTCGAGTATTTCATGTATTATTGTTTTAGCCCTGGCTGTTGGGCGGTAATTTACTGAAAGTTACTGATATTTTATTTGTTGCTAACATGTGAATTTAAATAGTTAGATAGTAATATACTACCCGTTTAGCGTCCACGTCCCAAGTAGACCTGTCGCCTGTAGAAAATATTGTACAAAATCAGTAATTTTTTTATGAGTTATTTTTAATTAAAATTCACAGAACAATCGACAATTGTTAATTCTAGTAAACTACAATTAACAATTGTTAATTGTAATTAACAATTAATTAATTGTAAACTGTGATAAACTACAACTAACAAGTAATTAATTGTTAACTGTAGAAAACTACAATTAACAATTAATTAATTGTTAATTGTAATTTTCAGCAATTACAATTGATCAATTGTTAGTTGTTGTGGTTACGTTTACCAATTAATTAATTGTTAATCTTTAATTGTCAATGCAATTAAAATTTGCCCAACTCTGAGCAACAGCAAGTGTCTTCATCAAGCCCATAATGTTTTGAGCAAAAATTCTTTCCCATTCCATACGAACTTTGTTAAGAGCATTGGAACTTTTTAGGGCACACTTTTGCATACTAAACGATAATTGCTAATTGAGAATTGGCTTTGTAGTGCGAAACAATCGATGCACGGGATTCGAGAAAACTAATAAAAGTGACAAAATTAGTCCTTTCTAAAAAGCACAACTTTTTCTATTTGACATTAAAAATTTAATTAATCAAGTTAATCCCGCGGGATTGGCTCCTTACAATCCAGAAATCCTGCGGGACTGAATTCGGCGCGGGATTGGAAACCCTAGCAGGCCCGCTGCTAGACGTCCGAGCGCTCGCGTGCGAAACCTATTTTGGTCGCCCCCCCCCCATATTATGGGATATTCGGCTCCTTCCCCGAAGTTCATGAAAATTTAATGTGTTTATTTATTTTTTATTATTATTCTTATTATTTATTTATTTATTTTGAAGTAGGTTGAAAAAAAACTTAGTAGCTTGATTTACCCAGCGATCTCTCCCCCCCCCCCCCAAAAAAAGAAATCTCTACCTGCGCAAAAATTTTCATGTTCTGTGCTTCCTTACACACGAGACACATAGGTTGTTCTTTTATTGCTACGTGAGAAAGCAGTAGATGAATGACACTTTGCCACTTTTGCAATTTATAGATTCTTCTATCAATTAGCTTATATTGGTGATTAGCTAGCACGTAACGCTTACTAGTAAGCAACCTGTTGCTTCAGTATCTTAAATGAAACTTTTCAAGAAAAAAAGAATAAAATTAAGTCATATTTTTTATTTAATATTTCTCTGGAGAGGGAGCTTGACATGTATAAAATAACTTCGGAGATTAAATGTCGGCAATGAAGGTAATAAGCAAGTAATAAGCTTAGTAAGCGAGTAATATGTTTAGTTTAATATCGAAAATATGAAAAACAGATCAGTAATTAATGAGACATGAAACAGTAACAGAAATAAGTACAGCAATTAGTTGTATGTTTATTTTGAGAACTTTTTTATACTACATTTCTATTACAAAGTTGCAAACCCACTAAAAATGTTTTAAAACAGTTACAAAAACCAATATGATTATGAGTGGGTGTAGAAAAGGAGTCAATACTCATATCAAGTAGAAAATATAAGGGAGTAAGTAATAGCATTTTTTGATTTAAAATGAAAAATACAAGCTATACAAAGAAAAAGAACTTCCCAGTAACTCTTACTTTTTTCGGATTGTCAAATTCGTTCAAGAAAACACAACATTTTATTCCTTACTAGGCCTGCGGCGACCAGCTGGTCCGCCTTTTTACGCCATTCGCCTTTTTGCGCCAGAGTTGCCGCCTTCGGCGGCTGCTTAGGCAATTTAGCGACGGTATTAATCAATGTTTGTCTCTTTTTTCTCAATATTATCATTCGCCTTTTCACACCGATGTTGCCGCCTTCGGCGGCTGCTTAAACAAATTTCGTGGCGGTATCGATCAATCTATATCTATGTATATCATTAGTAGTTTGAATAAAATATTTTCTAGATCTATCTCCAGTTCCGTCGTTTGGAATATTTTTTAAGGAGGGGGAGACACAAACGACATACTCTTCATGCACATTTTGTCGAAAAATAACAAAAAGCACTTCCACTTTTATGTGAAAGCTTTGTTTTTTCAAAGTCATGGTGTGGGGGGGGGGGCACTGACACCCCGTTAAAATTCCTTAAATGATGGGCATGCCTCTTTCTTGCTGTCCATCTGCTATATCGAACTCTATATTTGTCTATCTATCAATCTATACGATCTGCGCATATCTACCTCCTGACAGTACACTCTTTTTTTTATTTATATAAGTATTAATTCGAAAACAAAAACATTTTTTGTGCACTCAACCTCTATCTATCTCTGTATCTACCTAACCTAATCGCCAATTCGTAACAGAAACGAAGATCATGCAAAAAATCGCGGGCTTTATTTATTTAATCAAAATAGCCCTCAAAAATAAAGGCTCTATGTTCCCCGTAGTGTTCAAAAAGTAGCGCTTTAAAAAAAAAAAAAAAAAAAAAAAAGTGAAGAGAAGGCAAACGATTTCAGTTGGATCACGTGATGAGGTAAGCTCGGAACTCAGCCGGCAAGCGAACAGCTCGCGTTGTGTTCTGCCATTAAAAAATTGTAAAAAAAAAACTATTGCGTATTTTTCAAAACTTTTTTCTTCTGAAGGGGGCGGAATGTTTTTACTATTACCAACTAAAATTTTAGAATTGAGGGTTCAATACTTGTCGCAGGATGGATTTCGAAAAAAACTAAACCCAGAAAAAATGTAAAATAAAGGTTTTTTCAAAAATCTATAAAAAATACAAAAATTGCTCTATCTTCAAAATTTTTTCATTCATCATATTTAAAATTAAATTTCCTACACAATAGTACAAAAAATATCCGTCTGGCGCGATTGGTTCGGGATCTGTGAGGTCAAGAGTACTAAAAAGTGCTAAAAATAACATAAAACATTAAATAACTTTTTTTCAAATTAAAATATCAAAAATCGAAGCCCGAGGTGCACATTTTCAGCAAAAACTGCACCTGTGTACCAAATTTCATCTTTCTAGGCCTTACCGTTTTCCCAGGATGCACGCCACAAACACACACACACACACAAACATCTTTTTGTTTTATTATATGTACTAGCCGCCTGCGGCGACCAGCTGGTCCGCCTTTTTACGCAATTCGCTTTTTTGCTCCAGGGTTGCCGCCTTCGGCGGCTGCTTAGACAATTTAGCGACGGTATTAATCAATGTTTTTCTCTATATAACAATATTATCATTCGCCTTTTTACGCCAATTGTTGACTTCCTCGGAGGCTGCTTAAAAAAAAATAGTCGATTTTATTAATCAACCTTTTTCTCTATACATCAATATTAACATTCGCCTTTTTACGCCAAGGTTGCCGCCATCGGCGGCTGCTTAAAAAAAATTTTGTGTTGAATAATGTATTTTCTAGATCTATCTCCCGTTACGTCCTTTAGAATATTTTTCAGGGAGGGGAGGCACAAAAGGCATATTCTTCATGCAAATTTTGTCGGAAAATAACAAAAAGCATTTCCATTTCTATTTGAAAGCATTGTTTTTTCAAAGTCATGGTGTGTGAGGGGTACCTCTGATAGTAATTAACAATCCTTTTTATGTAAAAAAAAAAAAAAACATTTTTTGCCCTCTTAATATCATCTCTTTATCTACCAAACATAACACCAATCCCTACAAAAATCATGCAAAAAAACCGCGAGCTTTATTTATTTACTTAAAATTACACGCAAAAAAGGGCTCTATGTTCCCTTTAGTGTCCAAAAAGCAGCGCTTGCAAAAGTTAAAAAAAATCACCGCTTTTATTGAATTAAAATGCGCAAAAATATTTGACCAAAAATAAATATAGCAAAGAGTCCAGAAAAAAAAAAAGGTTGGAAAAATCAAGATCTGAGAAATCTCTGAACGTTAAAAAAAAAAGTGAAGAGAAAGCAAACGATTTCCGTTAGGTCACGTGATGAGGAAGTGCGGAACTCAGCCGGCAATGCTTACAGGTCGCGTCGTGTTCTGCATTTAAAAAATTGTAAAAAAAAAAAAACTTTTGCGTATTTTTAAAAACTTTTTTCTTCTGAAGGGGGCGGAATGTTTTTACTATTACCAACTAAAATTTTAGAATTGAGGGCTCAATACTTTTTGCAGGATGCGTTTAGAAAACAATTAAACCCCAGAAAAAAATGCAAAATAAAGGTTTTTTTCAAAAATTCATAAAAAATACAAAAAGTGCTCTATCTTCAAAATTTTTTTGCTCATCATATTTAAAATTAAATTTTCGACACTATAGTACAAAAAATATTTGTCTGGCGCGATTGGTTCGGGGTCTGTGAGGTTAAAAGTACTAGAAAGTGCTAAAAATCACATAAAACATTGAATAACTTTTTTTCTAATTAAAATATCAAAAATCGAAGCCCGAGGTGCACAACTTCAGCAAAAACTACACCTGTATACCAAATTTCATCTTTCTAGGCCTTTCCGTTTTCCCGGGATGCGCGCCACAAACACACACACACACACACACACACACACAAACATCTTGTTTTATTATATGTATAGAATAGATAGAAGATAGATAGATTTCGTGCGAAATGTACAAAGCAAAAGACATTTTTCCAAAAAAAAAAAACTAGTATGTTGTGGCCATCACGAAACTTTCTTCTATATTTTTCTTTTTTTTTTTTTTTTTTTTTTTCTGATCCATCCCCATGCTTGACGAGGAAGCAATATTCCCAACAAAAACAAAATTACACATGCAAAAACTTGACCCAATGTCTGAATTATTGCAAAAGCAAAGCAAAGAGCGAAAATTGAAAGTTATTTTAAAAGCCTTGCTTGAATGAATTACAAATATTTTATTTCTTAACAAACATAAGATGGCAACAGTTAAAAATTTTAAATCATTGAGATAATATTTCCTATCATCAGACGTAGCCTGTGTGACCGTTATTGGGAAGCAAGAGAGAGTATTGGCAGCTAAATATTTCACTCTATTGTTCCTGTATTGTTCCTTGTTCCGTGTATTGTGTTTGTTTTTGCTATTTTGTTCTTTGTAACCTTTTTTTCCTGTCAGCCATTGGAAATAAAAAAAAAAAAAAAAATATTTCCTATCATTTCCATACAATTAAAATCACGAGAAATACGCAGACGACAATCTATTACGATTTATCTTTCTTATTGTTGCATTAATAAAAATATTTTTATTCGCAAAAAAAAAAAAAAAAAAAAAAATCAACACCTCTTGGAGCGATCGGCGTCAAAATAGAACCAAAGCCTGTTTACATATGGATTCACATATATTCCAAATTTCAACCAGAACGTAGCATTACTTCTTGAGATAGGGCACTCAAAATGGAAAAAAAGAACGGGTGATTGCGCTACCCCCTTTCTAGCTGTTGACACAAAAATAAAATCAGTTCTTATACCCACTAAGGGCTACTTGCCGATAAATTTTTCTTTCATTCCGTTCATTATTTCTTGAGATACAGCAGTCACAATTGACGACAAAAAACGTTCTATAGCTCAACCCCCGTTTGAGTTATTGACACCAAAATTGAATCAGCACCTGTTCTTGTTAATACCAACATGTGGACCAAATTTTGTTTGATTCCGCCAGTAACTTCCTGAGGAATAGCAAGCACGCGTAACTCGAAAAACGTCCCATTGCTCCACCCCCCTTGGAGGAATTCGCGCCAAAAACTAATGGGCACAAGTTCACATAGGGGCACATATGTGTACTAAATTTCGTTCGATTTCATGCGGTAGTTTTTGTTGTAGAGCGGCCACAAAAAACTGGTCACACACAGACGTGACACACATACATACACACACACATACATACATACACACACACATACACACACACACACAGACAGACATTTTCCAAAAATGGTCGAAATGGACTCAGCACACCTCAAAACGTTCGAATCCGTCAAAATTCGAAATTCGAAAATTTGCACGAATCCAATACTTTCTTCTATATATTAGATATAGAAGAAAGTAAAAAAGAAAGAAACTAGTATGTTGTGGCCATCACGAAACTTTCTTCTATATTTTTCTTTTTTTTCTTTTCTGATCCCTCCCCATGCTTGACGAGGAAGCAATATTCCCAACAAAAACAAAATTACACATGCAAAAACTTGACGACCATCCCAATGTCTGAATTATTGCAAAAGCAAAGCAAAGAGCGAAAATTGAAAGTTATTTTAAAAGCCTTGCTACAATTAATTACAAATATTTTATTTGTTAACAAACATAAGATGGCAACAGTTAAAAATTTTAAATCATTGAGATAATATTTCCATAGACTAATAATAAGAGTAGACCGAGCTTTCTCATTCTTACTGATGAAGAAAATTGGTTCATAGATGTATCATGTGACTAGTGGAAGGGCTTGGCGAAGACTTTGGCAGCATGGTTGCTAGATGGCAGCATTATCTACAGTTTGGCACTCGACATGTATTTTACGACAATGTGTTTTCATTAAAAAAAACTTCCAGGTGCAGAGATTGAACTGTTTTTCTTTTAGTTATGCATTATTTTGACATTAGTAATAGTTTTTGATCAGTTTTCGGTAACTTTTATTTCATTTGGAGCTGTCAGCGTTGGCGTGAACGAAATGGCGTAAACGTTTTGCGTTAACGCAAAAATGTACTAATCGGTATCTTAAATTGAAACTGTAGGTAAAAATCTTACCGTTTGCTGATTCTTCTTGGTCGCTTGCATCTTTTATTGCTTAGAGAGTTATTGAAATTGACTAAAGAAAATGCACAATACTATCTAAACGAAAAACTCACTATATTAACAAAATATTTACAAATTAGAATAACAAATTTACAAATCGGACTCCATAAAAGATCACTCTTCCGTGTTTCATAAATTCTATTTATTTTATTTCGCGTTGGCGTTGATCGTCTGCTACGATTAACGCCCGCTGTTGCTAGGATATCCACCAGTCACATGGTTTGGTTTATGAGCAGCAAAAGGGTTGCCATAGCTCGGTCTACTCTTATTATTAGTCTATGAATATTTCCGATCATTTCCATACAATTACTAGTATGTTGTGGCCATCACGAAACTTTCTTCTATATTTTTCTTTTTTTTTCTGATCCCTCCCCATGCTTGACGAGGAAGCAATATTCCCAATGAAAACAAAATGACACATGCAAAAACTTGACGACCATCCCAATGTCTGAATTATTGCAAAAGCAAAGCAAAGAGCGAAAATTGAAAGTTATTTTAAAAGCCTTGCTTGAATTAATTACAAATATTTTATTTGTTAACAAACATAAGATGGCAACAGTTAAAAATTTTAAATCATTGAGATAATATTTCCGATCATTTCCATGCAATTAAAATCACGAGAAATACGCAGACGACAATCTATTACGATTTATCTTTCTTATTGTTGCATTAATAAAAATATTTTTTATTCGCAAAAAAAAAAAAAAAAAAAAAATCAACACCTCTTGGAGCGATCGGCGTCAAAATTGAACCAAAGCCTGTTTACATATGGATTCACATATATTCCAAATTTCAACCAGAACGTAGCATTACTTCTTGAGATAGGGCACTCAAAATGGAAAAAAAGAACGGGTGATTGCGCTACCCCCCTTTTTAGCTGTTGACACAAAAATAAAATCAGTTCTTATACCCACTAAGGGCTACTTGCCGATAAATTTTTCTTTCATTCCGTTCATTATTTCTTGAGATACAGCAGTCACAATTGACGACAAAAAACGTTCTATAGCTCAACCCCCGTTTGAGTTATTGACACCAAAATTGAATCAGCATCTGTTCCTGTTAATACCAACATATGGACCAAATTTTGTTTGATTCCGCCAGTTACTTCCTGAGGAATAGCAAGCATGCGTAACTCGAAAAACGTCCCATTGCTCCACCCCCCTTGGAGGAATTCGCGCCAAAAACTAATGGGCACAAGTTCACATAGGGGCACATATGTGTACTAAATTTCGTTCGATTTCATGCGGTAGTTTTTGTTGTAGAGCGGCCACAAAAAACTGGTCACACACAGACGTGACACACATACATACACACACACATACATACATACACACACACATACACACACACACACAGACAGACAGACATTTTCCAAAAATGGTCGAAATGGACTCAGCACACCTCAAAACGTTCGAATCCGTCAAAATTCGAAATTCGAAAATTTGCACGAATCCAATACTTTCTTCTATATATTAGATATAGAAGAAAGTAAAAATACCTGCACAGAGATTGGCATATTTTTTGCTTTCTTACAAGTTGTTTTGTACAGAACATGTTCAATTACGAGCAACATGTAATATTTCGATTAGGTTGCATTGCTCTGAATAGGAAAACCTTTTTTTTAGCACATTCGATCGATAAATAAATAAATTCGATCGATAAAAAACGGTTTGAAGTAAACTAAATGTTGAATAAATAAGTACATCATTGATAAGGCAAGTAAAATTTATTAGAAGTGCAAAAAGAACTCTGGTGAGCAAGGATCTAAAAAATGATTGCAATTGTAAAATTTTTGATATGTCAATTTCCATCTTTTCGATGCACGAATTTAAAAAAAGAGAGAGAAAAATGAAACCAGGCAGTCTTTTTACTTTCTTCTATATCTAATATATAGAAGAAAGTATTGGATTCGTGCAAATTTTCGAATTTCGAATTTTGACGGATTCGAACGTTTTGAGGTGTGCTGAGTTCATTTCGACTATTTTTGGAAAATGTCTGTCTGTGTGTGTGTGTGTGTGTGTGTGTGTGTGTGTGTGTGTGTGTGTGTGTATGTATGTGTGTGTGTGTATGTATGTGTGTCACGTCTGTGTGTGACCAGTTTTTTGTGGCCGCTCTGCAGCAAAAACTACCGCATGAAATCGAACGAAATTTGGTACATGTGCCCGTATGTGAACTTGTGCCCATTGGTTTTTGGCGCGAATTCCTCCAAGGGGGGTGGAGCAATGGGACGTTTTTTGAGTTACGCGTGCTTGCTATTCCTCAGGAAGTAACTGGCGGAATCAAACAAAATTTGGTCCATATGTTGCCATTAACAGGAACAGGTGCTGATTCAATTTTGGTGTCAATAACTCAAACGGGGGTTGAGCTATAGAACGTTTTTTTGTCGTCAATTGTGACTGCTGTATCTCAAGAAATAATGAACGGAATGAAAGAAAAATTTATCGGCAAGTAGCCCTTAGTGGGTATAAGAGCTGATTTTATTTTGGTGTCAACAGCTAAAAAGGGGGTAGCGCAATCGCCCGTTCTTTTTTTCCATTGTGAGTACCCTGTCTCAAGAAGTAATGCTACGTTCTGGTTGAAATTTGGAATATATGTGAATCCATACGTAAACAGGCTTTGGTTCAATTTTGACGCCAATCGCTCCAAGAGGTGTTGATTTTTTTTTTTTTTTTTTTTTTTTTGCGAATAAAAATAGCTTTATTAATGCAACAATAAGAAAGATAAATCGTAATAGATTGTCGTCTGCGTATTTCTCGTGATTTTAATTGTATGGAAATGATCGGAAATATTATCTCAATGATTTAAAATTTTTAACTGTTGCCATCTTATGTTTGTTAACAAATAAAATATTTGTAATTAATTCAAGCAAGGCTTTTAAAATAACTTTCAATTTTCGCTCTTTGCTTTGCTTTTGCAATAATTCAGACATTGAGATGGTCGTCAAGTTTTTGCATGTGTAATTTTGTTTTTGTTGGGAATATTGCTTCCTCGTCAAGCATGGGGAGGGATCAGAAAAAAAAAAAAAGAAAAATATAGAAGAAAGTTTCGTGATGGCCACAACATACTAGTTTCAGATCGTTGCTAAAGTAAAATACCTGTAATAAACAGAAATGGTCTAGGAAAAAAGGAGAATTTATAGGGTGAGGTAGTGGAGGTAGTTCCTAAAAACGAATGCGACTTCACTTCTAGAACAAAAACAGGGAGATACTATTTGTTAGGTCTTGTGTGCTAATATGTGCTAATGCAGCATCCTACACAAATTGAACTTTTCTTGCTTTCTTGATCTCAAAATCTGCTATTAATTTTTGTGCGTCCAAATTGTCTAAAATTTCATGTTCTATCGACAAAATTGACAAATTATTAAGTCTTTGCTGATGCGTAGCATAGTTGATCTTAAACAATTTTTTATGATTTTTAACTTCGAGAAAGATTTTTCACCTGATGCAACCGAAAGTAGCAGAGTTAATAAGATTCTTAATGCTATTGCTGTGTTGGGAAAAGTTGTAATTAATTCTTTTGTAAAGATATATTGTAAAAGTGTATGTGGATCATTATACTCGTTATCTGGAAAGTGTAGTTTTAAAGCATTAATCTCATCACATAAGGCCACGCCGTCAATGTCTGCTTCATTTCTTGAGTCATCTTTTAGTTTTGAATGTAAATCATTACAAGTCTTTAATAATTCATCTTTTGTGTGGCTAAATAATTTGCTATCGAAAAAGTCAAACACATCGTCAAATGCTTGTAGTTCTTTAAATCTACTTCTTAAAGAAATTAATGTCTGATCAAAGATTCTAAAAAAAAACTCTACTTTATAATTGGTTTTAGGATCTAACAGAACTTCGTCGCGTGGTTCATACTCAAATTGTTTGGGTTTTCGTTTTGGACGGAGTGATTTTACAGGCGTGAAATCGGCTTTAATATTGAGTTCGTGAGCTAGTTTGGTAGCTTCCTCTAAAACTACTTTAAAATGTTCATCTGTGCGACATTCCTCATGTTTTGCTATTAAATTTTTTAACAAATTTATACACATTTGTGTATTTAAGCACGGGCTTTGCATCATTTTGCTTAATGAATTAATTTCGTTTAAAACATCGAACCAAATAATAATTGAGCATATAAAATTATAATTTTGCATGTTTAATGCAAGTGAATAAGCTTTGTGTGTTGTAGTGCTGTCCCAATCCGAAGAATTTTCTGATATCTCCAGCAGAGCATCAAATATTTTGTCCAAGTGATAACGCAAAGGTTTGATTGCGTCAATTCTACTTGACCATCGCGTAGCACTTAAAGGTTTTAGTTTTATGTCGGGTGAATGTCTGCAAATAATGGACCATCTTTTTGTGATGAGAGAAAAAAAACATAAAAGTTCTTGGATCATGTCAAAGAAATTAATAGTTTCTTGCGAAATTCTTGCTGCATCATTGACTACCAAATTCAAAGTATGAGCTGAACAAGGAACAAAAAATGCGCGACTATTAATTTCTAAAATTCTCTTTTGCAATTCAATATGTTTTCCACGCATATTAGAACCATTATCATATCCTTGGCCACGCAAATTTTGAATATAAAGTTTTAACTCTGAAAATAATTTTAAACAAAATCTAACAGACCCTCGCCAGTAGAACTGGTTATCGGACAAAAACGTATGAAAATTTCGCATATCTCTATTTTTTGTTTGTATTATTTAATCTCAGTATTATTGTTAATTGCGCTGTGTGACACATCTGGTGTGCAGTCTAAAATAACGGAAAAATACTTCGCTTCTCTTACTTTATCCAAAATATAACTTTTTATTGTCCTGCCGAGTAAATCGATGATTTCATTTTGAATGCCGTCTCCCAAATAATGAGCCATACGAGTTGAATCCGACCTAGAGGATTAAATTTTAAGAATGTGTTCCCGCATAATTGAATCAAAAAGATGCAATCATTTCTATGGCTTTAAAAAAAATTCCATTATTGTGTTCAAACAATGTTTTCGATGAACTCCGAAAAGCCAAACATTGACGCGATAAAAATTTGACGACTGCAATTATTCTTTCTAGCACATCGTACCAATACTTTTTTTCGGAATCTAATAGCCTCAGTTGCATTTGATTTACGGTTGTCTTAGTTTTTAACATCTTATTCATTTGCACCAGGATTTTACGTTTTGATTATGGGAAACACTTGTTTCATGCCTTTTTACTTTCTTCTATATCTAATATATAGAAGAAAGTATTGGATTCGTGCAAATTTTCGAATTTCGAATTTTGACGGATTCGAACGTTTTGAGGTGTGCTGAGTCCATTTCGACCATTTTTGGAAAATGTCTGTCTGTGTGTGTGTGTGTGTGTGTATGTGTGTATGTGTGTGTGTGTGTATGTGTGTCACGTCTGTGTGTGACCAGTTTTTTGTGGCCGCTCTACAACAAAAACTACCGCATGAAATCGAACGAAATTTAGTACACATATGTGCCCCTATGTGAACTTGTGCCCATTAGTTTTTGGCGCGAATTCCTCCAAGGGGGGTGGAGCAATGGGACGTTTTTCGAGTTACGCGTGCTTGCTATTCCTCAGGAAGTAACTGGCGGAATCAAACAAAATTTGGTCCATATGTTGGTATTAACAGGAACAGGTGCTGATTCAATTTTGGTGTCAATAACTCAAACGGGGGTTGAGCTATAGAACGTTTTTTGTCGTCAATTGTGACTGCTGTATCTCAAGAAATAATGAACGGAATGAAAGAAAAATTTATCGGCAAGTAGCCCTTAGTGGGTATAAGAACTGATTTTATTTTTGTGTCAACAGCTAAAAAGGGGTAGCGCAATCACCCGTTCTTTTTTTCCATTTTGAGGGCCCTATCTCAAGAAGTAATGCTACGTTCTGGTTGAAATTTGGAATATATGTGAATCCATATGTAAACAGGCTTTGGTTCAATTTTGACGCCGATCGCTCCAAGAGGTGTTGATTTTTTTTTTTTTTTTTTGCGAATAAAAATAGCTTTATTAATGCAACAATAAGAAAGATAAATCGTAATAGATTGTCGTCTGCGTATTTCTCGTGATTTTAATTGTATGGAAATGATAGGAAATATTATCTCAATGATTTAAAATTTTTAACTGTTGCCATCTTATGTTTGTTAACAAATAAAATATTTGTAATTAATTCAAGCAAGGCTTTTAAAATAACTTTCAATTTTCGCTCTTTGCTTTACTTTTGCAATAATTCAGACATTGGGATGGTCGTCAAGTTTTTGCATGTGTAATTTTGTTTTTGTTGGGAATATTGCTTCCTCGTCAAGCATGGGGAGGGATCAGAAAAAAAAAAAAGAAAAATATAGAAGAAGGTTTCGTAATGGCCACAACATACTAGTTTAATTTAATGATAAATGCTGCCAATCTGAGAAGCCTTTTGCATCACTAAAACTACTTGAATTGCTGCCAAAAATTTTACAACAGAAACAGTACACTGAATCTTTCAAAATGGAATAAACAAGCCAATATCTATTGACTTTCTCACCATTTGAAAGATTTCTGTTGTCATGATTGGCAGCAAATTTTCTACCAACGTCATTGATGGGGAAGTTGTGATTATGTTTTATGTACCTGAACAAGACCACGACCTACCAAAGCATTCGCATTACGAGTATCAATACTTTCAGGCCACGTTCCCGGATCATCACCACATTTTTCACGGACCGTGGATGGACCGCCGAAAGATGCCAAATCTCAGGGAAATCCTTTCAGACACATACATCTATTCAACCCGTCAAGCTTATCCGGGCCGTATTTTGTCACGGAAGACATGAAAAAGAATTCTGGAAATTGTGAAACACATTTTATCTCATCCCCAGCTGGCGCCCGGACTCTAATTAGCTGGGATAATCAGCACATAAGTCTTCCCCCCGACCTTCTGGAAGGGCAGATTTTCGGCAAATGTCCTGGAAATTTGTATTAATTTCGAACCTTATGTATCACATACGTCCATCATTTCAAAATTTTCCTGGAGGGCTCAAAAGATACATTATTTGTCAACGCATATTGTAGTAGACAGTCAAAATTAGAAATACTTTAAATCCGAACGCACTCCCACGAAGCTTTTATAAATTGCTCAACTATTGCTAAGGAACAGATGCATTTCGTGAAATAAATTAATTTCCTCACAGTGCATACAGGGGCGGACTGGGTCCTCAAGAGGGCGCCAGCCTTGACTCCCAAAGCACGCAAATTAGAAATAAATAAATAAATCAGCGAAGACACACACAGGTTCGAGGGCTATTTAAAAAAAAAAAAAGAAAACACGAAGGCACAGAGTTTAATGGGCGCTAAAAAACCGAGAGCGCAGAGTTTCGAGGGCGCAAAAAAATGCGTAGGTGGTGAGGTTCGAGGGCGCACAGGTGGGAGGGCCAGGGCGTACCGCCCCGCAATGGTCTTCAAGACCAGTCGGCCTTTAAGTTAGCTTCACACACACTCACCCGGAAAAGGAAGCTGGTTTTACTCGTAAAACCAAAATACTCCAGTGGCCAATAAACATTGGCCTTATTTTAATGCTGTCAAACTCACGCTAACAACAACAATGAGAGTATAATGGAAAAGTACTGAATATTTTCACGTTTTAATTGTTAAGAATATCAGATTTAAATTATAACATAATTGTACACATCATTCTTCTTCTTCTTTTTTTTTTTTTTTTTTTTTTGCAGCAAAAAAATTAAATATAATGTGCTAGCATTTTGAAAACTATTTAAGATTAAGAGAAATACTTTATAAAAATTAAAAAAGAAAACTAAATTTTAATGCACAGTAAGAGCTCAGTTTATGGCTCCCGTTCTTGGCTCCCCCCGCCCCCCATCTACGCATTGTCCTGATGATTATGTTAAAAAATACCTTGCTTTTGCGGGAAGAAGATATCGGGCTCAGTCATTTAACTTCACACCCCAATCCCGCACGTCACTACCTTTTTGGCTTGGTGTCCTAACGGGGCGGCAACATTGTACAAAGTGACCGAACAAAACACAAGCAGAACAAGTTTTTACTACACTGCCAGTGAATAAACTGTGAGCCCCTCTCCAGCCTCGAGGGTTGCTTTTCATTTAGTTTTTCCTTTTGTCTTGATATACTTCCAAAAAACATCAGGGCTATCTGGTATGCCTGGACTGGTAATTGAGTAAACATTGGAAAAGGTCAAAAAAGGTCATGAGTCCCTTCCGCCTGCTTTTTATTGAGCACTGGCCACAGGTGGTACTGAGAGTGAAGTTAAAAGAGTCCTGCTCTTTCTTGCTATTATTAAATTTTCTCTCACTGAATGGTCTCCTATGGGGGGGGGGGGAGGGGTCGTTTTCAGCAAACAAAATTTTTCGGAGAGTCAAAACTGATTTTTTTTTTAAATTCCCCTCCCCCCTCGATTTAGCATGTTGAAACTGACTTTGGCGCCCTTCAGGCGTGCGGTGCACGCCTTGCACGCCCGCTTACGGCGGGCCTGAACCCTCGTGTGCAATACGAACACAATCTTTTCGTAATTAGAGTGACTCGAAGTCCTCTTTCGTAAATCCTTGTAACGAATTTTTTTTTTTTTTTTTGGTAGCGGCGGTTATCGAAGGAATAGCCATCGGCCCTTGGAACCGAGTTTTCTCTTCTAGCACTACATTATTAAAACCTCGTTTATCCGAATCTCTGGATTATCCAGATCAGTTTTGTAGTCTTATAAAAAAAATCTATATTCACATAGATAATTTTTAACTGAGTAGGAACATAACTATAAGTAGAATGGAACATTCGCTTTTTGTTTAGATTAAATGTACCGCTCTGGTAAGAGATACCGCTCCTTAGAAACACCACTGCTGCTGAACTAATGATAAAGCAAGGGTGCCCACCTGGGGGAGGGGGATCATCGTGCAGACTGCGCCATTGAAATTTTTAAGGGGGTGTTTTAGGGGGTAGTTTTCACTTGGGGGGGGGACTCCGTGATATTTAGGAGGGGTGCGCCCCTGGATAAAGCTTTTGGTACATCGTTCTTTTTTCAAATAGCACATGTTTTTGAAGACAATGGACCCATTCTTCGTTATGAAACTATATGAAAAATGTCTTGCAAATAATTCTATGTAATTTTGTTACGAAGTCTGATTTTTGCAGTTATGAACTGAAAGTCTGCTTAATAGAGGATTTGCTCAGCTTATTAACCTACTAACCGGGTTATCCGGATTTTCGGTCAACCGGATTGCTCAGTTCGTCCGGAGTCCGAATAAACGAAATTGTTCTGAACGTTCCTCTTTCTTTGCAACGATATTTTTCGGAAGCGCTGAGAAATGAAACGTTCCCCGTGATTGCGATTGAGACATTTATTTTGAACTTCGAACTAGCTTATCTCTTGTTTACCACCTCCAATCACGTGGTGAAATTACCAAACCTTGATTTAATTAGGTTGTTTCTTAGATATCATCAAGGTTTTTTTTTCAGTCGCTTTTCTTTGTTCCACTCTGTTCTTTTACCAACATAATCTTAACTTTTAACACTTTAAATCTGGCTTTAATTTTGAGCAGACAATAAGAAAATGACATTTGTCATTCAATTAACATTTAGTTTGACTTTTTCAACGTTGATTTTGTTTTATTTATTTATTATTTTTTTAAAGATAATCAGTTTTTTCTTGTGCACTGTACAGTAAATAAAGTATTTAACACAGAGAATACATTTTCATCAATTTTTATTATCCAATAGAAAATAGTTATTTATAAAAACGAAATTTTCCGACAAAGATTAACAAAAGAATGCATATGAGGCAGTGAGAAGCAAAGGGATGTAAGTACCGAAATTAAAAATTTGGAGATAATTAGTACTAATGGTAGGTGAACCAATTCTCTGTTTTGGGGCAAGAGATGGTACTAGTAGCCCTGGTAAGTGCTGCGACACAGTATGACTTAGAAAAACTTTTCAATGAAATCGTACCTAGGACCGGTGCGTTTTACTCAAGACTTGAAAATGTCCACTTGCATCCTTTTGCTTCTCACTGCCTCATATGAATGAGATAGATGAAATGTCTGTGACATATTGTACAACCAATAAATACCAACTAGAAAAATTTATTCAATGATATTTTTTTAACTACTATCATTAACACCTCAAATAACATTTAGATCAGAACAAAATTGAATCATAAAAATTACTATATTGTTTTACGCGATGGTAAGCATATGGGTTTAATTAGAAAACGTTTAAGGAATTCCCATCTTAATCAATTATTATGATTGGTTTCATATTTCAAAAGTAAAATCTATGTTTTATCGATATATCACTATATTACAAAATTAGATGGTTGATGAATCGAATTAAACATTTTCACATTGCTCAAGTTAGAATCCCAAGAAGTCCTTATTTTTTGTCTTCACCAGGACTGCTTCTAGATTAGTGACAACGCCTTTGATGACTGTCTATCAATGCTCTGGCCGTGGTAACCTGATCGGTG